>NW_025920108.1:1325731-1354017 GCF_902686445.1 Sciurus carolinensis | reverse complement strand
AAAGAATATAAAGCAAGAGTGAGGATAGAATTTGGTTGTTCACAATAGAATAGGGAAGGGGAGAAAAGAGAAATATAGAATGCAGTGCTGTAAAAAAGAATACAAAACAAAATCAATCTATGCTAATCAAAACCTTGATGTTCAAAACACTGATCATGAAAAATAACCACCTTCAACAAAAGGATAGAAATTAGGAAAGAAAAACAAATCTTTATATGTATAGGTGTTCATGAACAAATTAGTACAAATTGAAGTAAAACAAAACAACACAAATCATAACCAAGAAAAAAATAGTGTACAATCTGAATGAAAAGTTAAGAAATTATGGAAACATTTTGACTATGTTTGACGAAGAGTGAGAATATGTGTTTGTTGTCTGTTCCCAACTAATTTTGTTTTTCTTGAGGTGTAAATTGAATGTGGGTGTATGGGCATAACCTGTTGAGCTCTTCCTTTTTACTGTTTTGTTCACCATGTTTCCAGTGGGAAAAGATTTCTAAACTTCCCTTATTTTGATATTGGTAAGGAGTGGAAAGGTAAGAACTGTCCATTACCAGTGTGTTCTCCTCTTTGAGAGCAGTTCCCATAGGTGGAATTCCTGGGTGCATGGACTTAGTGTCAGTGAGGTTCTTGTTGCTTTAATTTGTGGTGAGTTGCAGGCATTGTTGAGACAATATTCATCTAAAGCTTGGTAAATGTCAATCTGTGATAGACTGGAAAGATCAGGTGATAAAATGGTGGTCTGGTTGAGACAGGCTGTGGGCCAGATAGCAATGAAGTTTCAGGTGGGCCTGGCAGGAATGTTTCATCTGACAAGCTGGACTAAGCACAAAACAGTGAAGCTGCAGGTTTAGTAGTTCAAGTGGTAGGCAAAGTGTGAGGCTGAAGGGATTGACAGACAAGGTCCCTGGTTTCTAGGGGCCTAGAAACATTGTGATCACAGGAACCTGTTAGCTAAGGCAGACCAGAATCACTTGTATGTCAGATAACTGACAGTGCCAGGAACAGGAAGGGTACTGCAGTGGGTTGACGCCAGTGACTCAGCAGGTGCCAAACTAGGTGGGTGCAAGGGAAAAGTTGGTGCTGTGGTCTTGGAAGTGCCAAGGAACAGTCAGGCAGGCAATCAGAGGGTCAAGTGTCCTGACACCAATCATATCATCATTTTGATCCAATGTAGATGGCCTCATGAGTTCCTTTGAGCCACAGGACTCACAGTATTGGAGAGAGCTGGCTTCTCTGTAATGTTCAATCTGGAATGTAGCCATGCAACAATGCTGTCATTTTCTTATTTTCCCTGTGTTTATTAAACTCAGTTAAGTCTTTGCTAGGCTTAGATAGGTTTATGCAGGTCTAGTCATAATCTCCCTGATCTGGCTTTCCACTACCCATTGGCACAGCTGTAGTGTACTCTCAACATGACTCCTAGTTCAGCTCTCCACTGATGATTGGTAAACTCAGGGTAACTTTTTATACAAATTTAATGAGTTGACCTTTTGAACATGATGTGTTATATAATCATGAAAGACTAAACATCTTTAGAAATTAGGTAATGTAAAATAAAACCACATTATGTACAAAAAATTAAGTAGTATTGAAAATCATGTGCTATAAGTGCATTCTCATAAAGAGAAAATATAGTTTAATTTGTTATTCTCCATATGTAGAAACTGTACTTTTTAAAACAAACATGTGATAGACCACCACCAAACACAGTGTGAAATTACACTCTTAGACATATAAGAACATAATAATGTTCCTCCAGAGTTAAAATCCAGGGTCATGATTAAAGGGAATGTATATTTAGAAAGACAGAATTACTAAACTGTGGAGAATAATGGTTCTAGGAACCAGGAACATTTTCTGTTATATCCAGATTTACAAATACTAAAAAACACCAAGAATATTTTATAAATATGTCACATGAATGTTGTGTTTCATATGAAAGCATATTTGAAAACATGCAGAATTTGAGAAAATACAAATACACATAAGTACATCAAAGAACCAATTGCACATCCTATGTATAGATGGTAAAACTATCATTAAAAAGTTGACTATTTTCCCCAAGCCAATCTATAATACTATCCCAGCAAAATTTAAGAAGGGAACAAAGTAAAAACATCTGAAATTCTCCTGGAATATTATACATATGTATATAATTAGCCAAGAACTCTATGAAATGTAAAAACAAAGTTACCAGCTATCATTACCTGACACTATTATATGCTATAAAATTATAGTATTGTGGTAATCTATAGATCAAGATTCACAATAGAGAAAATTACATAGGTAAATCCATATGTATGTAAACATTTTTTATTGTTAAGTGCAATAAAATCTATAATTTAATTTATCTATATAAAATAAATTATATAAAGAAAATTAATGTGAATAAATGATATAATATAGTCAAAAATAGATATTAGAACTAGCAGCCCAGGACACTGGTTGGGATTATGTGCAGAATGTGTGTAACACTGGAATTATACCTCAGCACTGCCCAACAAAAAGCAGATATTAAGAGGGATGATTATAAAAATGTAGCAGAATATGAACCTCCTGATTAGATTTACTCATGAATACAACAAATAAATATCTACTCCACTTGTGAATCACTCTTACATTTATAAATTAATTAGAAACATAAAAACTACCATCAGAACAGTTGGAGAAGTTGGTTTACTATGACATTAACATTCCTTAATGATCCTTATAACTGGGGCAGTTATCACCCTGAGTAGAGGGAGACACTTTGGATGATAAATATATCACTTTTAACTCTAAATCATTTGTAGTTTGAATTTTAATATAACTGGTACACACAGAGAAGGAAACTAGATACATATAAGTATCAAGATTAGAGAAAAAGAGTGTTTTTCTATGAAAATGCAAGATCCATGGGTTTTATATCATGGGACCAGGGAAGAAGAAGAGTTAAATATCAAAGGTCCCACTCTTACCTGAACGATATTTTCCAGCATAATCTGTGAAATGATGTTGCTAGTAGTTGAGTTTCTATCTATCCAGCATCAAAGAGTGAACAAGGGAAATGCAGTCTACAACTGGCAGCAAATTGGTAGTGAAGTACACCATGATACCTCTTCCTCAGCACACTTCAGTAATAACTCCATGGCTAACCAATTCTTTCTCTAAGGAATCTGTCCAAAATTCAACTTTTTCCATTCAATGTACTACATTCTAATCTCCCAGGATTTGGGAGCAATGACAACATATAGTTGCATATTTCTCTATATCAAAAAATGTGGCTCCACTTTAGCATGTAACAGTTTTCATGGGCTGCAATCTCCACCAGGAGTGAAGAAAAGGAGTTAAAAGTGCATACTCCTTCTTATTTCTAAATTAGGTTCACATCAACTCCTTTCAATGAGCAAAAGGCAACCTGAAGTCTAACTTTTAGCATAAATTTAGTGCACCACTCAACTATGAGAACTTCTGCAGCCTGAGTGCAGCTACTATCAAAAAATGGAAGAATAGCTAGTACTCCAATTATGTGGATATGGATAAAAGAAACACTTGCAAACTGTGCTAGAATATAATTTCAGTAGAGTCAATTTTCAAAGTCTTGAAATTTGAATGTTCTTTAAAAATTAACACAATAGTAATAATTCTGGGTGCATTCCCAAAGTATTTAAAATCAGTATGCTAAATAAATTGTTGCATTATTTTCTTCATTATAGCAGTATTTATGAAAGCCAAGGTCAGAGAAAAACTGAAGTGACCTTTGATGAAGGGCAAACCAGGAGATTTCTCTCAGATTTTAGGGCAATCAACGTGTTCCCTGAAAAACTAGAGTCCCTAAATTTAGTCTGCTCTCTTACAAGATAAAATCCAAGTATTGATATTCACTAGACTCTCAAAAGACTTCAGGTGTGTCAGCTGTGAGATCCTCATATCAGACAATTCTGAAACAGTACCAGGAAAATACAAGAGAGGGAAAGGAGAACCTTCTGACATGAAGTCCACCAGGGAACTTCTCAACACAAAGACATGTGACAAGGTGTCTGGCCTTGGAGACAAAAGAAGCACAAGCACGTATTTTTGCAAAGGTCAAATGATTTTTCTCTAATTTCTATCATGTGAAATACTCAAAAAACAATAAAACAATAAAAGCCTTTGTTTTGACTTTTTCTATGGTACTGTGGATTTGTCACATGGGCATGATAAATCTGAGGTGTATACCAAGTCCAAGGTTTAAAATTTTGAGAAAATTCTTTCCAAGTTGCCTATGTTAATTTTAATTCCTGATGTTAACCTTGAAATTGCAATCTTCATCACTTAGCCAACTGAGTTTCTGTAAGTATAGGCATGAGCCATTGCACTCAGCAAGAAAAAAAATATTTATAATGTTCTACCCAGTTCTTTGTAAATTAACTAATTAATGAATTAATTAAGATACTACACTCATTTGAAATGTAAAAGGGAAATTATTGATAATACTGATCAGAGAAGAAGTTGTCACTTGGAATATGGACAGGGAGGTGAAATTTTAGTATTTTATTGACATATATATAAAGGCAGAGGCTGGGAGACAGGGTCCTGTATTTCACATTTTGCTTCCCATTTATTTAGAACATTCAGGAGGATTTGATCTGGGTGGTATACACTGGTAATCCTAGCAACTCATGAGAGTGGACACAAGTTCAAGGCCAGATTTAGCATCTGTTCCAAATAAAAAATAAAATGTACCATGGATGTAGTTTAGTGGTAAAGAACCTCTTGGTTTAAAACACAGTACCACCATCCCACCCCCCCAAAAAAAAGAAAGAAAAAAAATAACATGGTTCAGGAAGAAAGATCTGAGATACCTACAGACACAGACCATAGCCCTCCTTATGCCAGAATACAATACATGGAGTCATGCTTCTGATGATCATCCTTCTCCACAATCCACTTCACAAACTGGAAATGTGCTGGAATACTGGCATATATGTGCTCGGGTAGAACTTCAAGACATGGTTGAAGATATCCTTCAGAAACAGGACAGAACTTCTGGAGTCTACTGCTGGCATATTCTCCACTTGACTGGTCAGTGAGGATTTAGGATTAGAGATCAACACCTTATTGTGCAATTTGATCTTAGACATAATTTCCAGTCCATGATTATTTTTCTTCCTATGATGAAAGTCCATAAATAAGCAAGTGGGCTTGAAATCAAGATAAATTTTCTTTCCAGGCATGGTGGCACACACATGTAATCACAGCAAGTTGTAAGGTTGAGATAGGTAGATTGCAATTTCAAAGCCAGCCTCAGGAACTTAGCAAGAGCATGTCACTAAATAAAATATTAAAAATGTGCTGGGGGTATGGCTCAGTAGTTAACTGACTCTGGGTTTAATCCAGGGTACAAAAAAAAGTTGTGTATAATTTAAAGTTCAAACACCTCTACTACACCCCATGACTCATACATTTCTTATTATTTTAGAATTTGGACAGTGACACTTATTCAAAAAAGCAGGATTTCTGAGTATGTGTGTGTGTGGGGGGGTGTGGATGTGTGTGTGTGTGCTTGTATGTGTGCATATATATAATTTTTAATGTATTTTGCTTTTTTTCTGGTATCTGGAATGGAATGGACCAATGCCAGCATCTGGAGAGAGAAAACCCACCACTGGAAGCTTTCTGCTTAAAGCTCACTGCTTTCACTCAGGGCAGTGTCTCTCCTGCTTTTTGTACCCAAGAAGAAATAGGGGTAAGAAATTGTGTTCCTCACCTAAAAAATATCAGGTAAGAGACTAGCCTAAACCTATATGTATATATATAATATGCACATATATTACATATAAACAAAACCTTTTTATATACTTGACTGTTTATGGGGTGACTTTTCTCAGACCTGGAGATATCCTGGTTTAGTTTATAACAAGGAATGACATCAGCCAGAAGCAATGTCAGCCCTCCTTTATTAAAAAAAGAAAATACAGGTTTCTATGTCATTTTCTAAACTTAGCTGAATGTGGGTGACAGAAGCATGGAACAGACAACTTTTTTATTAGGGAGACACAGTAAAAGCAGTTCAAGGAAACAATTAGTTATACCACCTTGAAGAACCAGAGAATAGTAATTTGGAATTTAGACAGAAAGACTCAACTTTTAATGTTGGCAATATGGATGTCATAGGTGCCTACAGTGAAAAGGTTTTTACAAGTTTTTGAAAGAAATTTTATGTGAGTGACACATAAAAATCAGTATCAGCACAGCATTTTCCAGGTGGTTTGTCAGATGTGGCCACAGCAGATACGTGTTACTAGCTTACATGACAATATAATAAATCTGTGTCCTCTAAAATTATTCCCATTTTAGAGATAAGAAAACACAGGTTTCTGGATATTAAATGTCAACTCAGCTGCAAAGAGAACCATCCAGAGACAGAACTATATAAAATCCCTTCAAAGTTCTCAATGGTTGATTTGCTCCTGATGTAGAGGATATATCTGAAGAAATATTATTTTCTCTCCATTTTCAAAAAAAGTACTCAAACAAGACATCCCAAGAGCAAAACAATTTTTTCCCTCTTTCATGTTAAGTAACTATTCAAAAACTGAGCTCACAACCTAGATTCCTTATGAGGTAATTGCTTGGAGATTACAGAGTACAAAAAAGCACATCACAGATCCAGAGTCTGAGTATGACTTAGAAAAGTAATAAATTTAAAAGTTTCATAAGAAATTTTGAAGAAAAAAATGTAACTATTTCTAAAAATACATGTCCTTTCATTGTTATCTCTATAACATATCATTCAGAATACAATAAATTATGATGCATATTTCTAGAATTTGCCAAATCTTATTCTATATATTTTGTAATAAAGTCTAAGTTCCAGATAAGAGAATGAATGATTCACTGTCAATATCACTTTTAAAAAATCTTCAAAAAAGAGGAGTGGGTGTTTTAGTGAATGTGTTTTTCAACAATTTATTTAACCAATGATTTTGAGTAAACATTCATTTTCCTGAAGCAATAGGGAAGTGAGATTTTCCTTATTTATACTTCCTGTTAGAATTTCCAAAAATAAGCCCTAGAATATTATTTTAAATAACCTCCAAATACAAAACATACATGAGACCTACAACACAAACACAGGGGAATAAAATTTAAATATTCTATTTTATTAATTAAAAACAAAATCTTTTTTTCTTGAAATCCAAATGTATCTGCCTTTTTGGATACATTTTCTTATTTTTAAAGCCAGAAACAAAAAAATAAATGCAGGCAAATACTTTGAATTGTCAATTAATACAAGGGATCTCTATAGTTAAGATTTCAATAATCGTGAGAAATTCAAAATCTAAAGAAATATTAAAAGTATTTAGAGATATATAAAATAAAATCCCTTCATAGACACAACTAAATAAGATTGATGATGACTTAAAACAAGTGAATATTCATAAACTCAAGAGTTTATTATTATTTGTGAAAATTCTTGCTATCGTGAAGCAGGAGAGGACTTGTGGCCTATAAATAAATGGAAGAGGAGGGATGTCATAGGAGGAGAGGTAAAGAGGAACTACTGGTTACTGAAATGGAGCAAATTATATTCTTTGCTTGTATGATTATGTCAAAATGAAGTCAAATATTATGTATAACTACAATGCAATAGTAAAAAATTAACATGCTTTCCTTTTAATGAAATAAGAAACCAAATTATAAAGTTCTAAAATTCATCCACAAAATTATATACATAATTGTAGTCAAGAAATTTTTCAATTATAAGAACAAAAGGAGTATCAATTATAAGAACATTACCTGACATTCATGTATATTATGAAATTATACTATTTTAATAATAACTAAGGAATAAAAATATAAAATAAATCCATATATAAATCCATTTGTATGTAAAAATTGTACACTTAATTGCAATAGAAAAATCTAAATAAATCAAACCATAATAAGGTCACGTGTCAATCACCAGCATCTGGGTAGCTTCTGAGCCACAGGCACATACCTGCCAAATAGTATTAGAGGTAGGGTTTGAGGATGCCCTAAAAGGATAAGGAAGTGAGAGAGCATCTCTGCCACTGAAGTGCTCCCCACCTGAAAGGTCAGCAGGAATAAGGGTACACTGCCCAAAATAAGGACTCAGGCCTGCAGACTCCAGAGACTATGGAGAATACAGGTCTGCCAATTTCTGTTCCTGCACTGTCAGTTGTGCCATTCCAACAGTCTCCCTTTCCAGGCTCATGATGCCACTGGCCACTCACCATTTCCTTTTGCTCAGGAGCCAGTCCTTGTCCCTAGGGATCATCAGCCCCTGCACAGCAGAGCAACCTGGGACTCCGAAGTAGGAGAGTTAAACCTAGAGTTGAATGACTGATTTGGCAATCTCAGGGAAAATAGAAAATGTGGCAGAATCCCACCCCCAACTCCCTGGCAGCAAACAGTATTGGACAATTCTAAGTGTACCTGATTGGACAGGACCTAAGTCCTGCCCCTCGAGTCAGGGAGTGTTATTTGTGAGTGACAGCAAACAATATCCAATCCAGGCATAAATAAGACCAGAATGACATGTTCTTGGAAGTTTTTTTTTTTTTTTTTTTTTGAAGTTTGGGAATTGTTCCCAAAGCCTCAGGCTGCTGGTATTTTAAGGCAACATTTCCTTATAAATGTGGAATCTAGTCAAAACAGCAGAACACTTCCATTTAACATAATGAACAAGGTCATTTCAGTTTATGGATTTTGTATGCCAGTATTTTGTTCATGAATGAAAATAATATGACAATTACTATGAAATGTTATTTAACTTTTCTGCTGTCTGTTCTTGTTAAGAGACAGACTAAACTTTAAATGGGATCAACCTCTTAAGGCAACATTATTTACTGCAAACAACACCTAAGGCACAAATGTAATTTAAATATTTCTTGTATTCATATTGATAACATAAAAAGAAAGAGTTGAATTGGATATTAATAACATAGCACAACCTTTCCAGAATATTACCTTTATGTGACTTATAAAATACTACAAATGAAGTACATGTGTTTTTGGAACTACATGATCACGTCAGACTTTCTCCATCATACCTCATTTCACAGTAGCCACATTCTAGGTTTGAGGGTTATGGTCCCTTGATGTCAGGGACTTAAAGAACCTGATATATATCTTTATATGCTAGTGTTAAGGGATACAGTTCCCCAATAATATTTCTCCTTAGGCAAAGTTAGAAGAAACAAGTCCCTGAGTGGGAGGAGGAAGCTCCAACCAGAAAGTGTCCAAAAGCAGATTATTCTTTCTCACTTCATAATGAACACAAAATTTTCACATTGCAGATCTTATACAGGAGAAAAAGCCACATGGGTTTCTTAGGGGTTAGGGATACAGTCTGCATTTTTCATTGGTCTGATACTATTATTTACATACATGAAATTCAAACTTATTTGGCAATTTGGGGTTAGACATAATGGCCAAGCTGTAATTTCTGTTTCCTTCTGTGAACCTACTCCCACAATTATTAAGCAGGTGCGCTGGGACTCAGGATAAGCTGTGTCTGATTCCAAAGTCAAATCATCTCCACTAGATTACAAGATTCTTGAAATAATTCTTATTCTCATCAGACTTGGAAAGTGAAAATTATTAAAAACAGTAGGATATGTGATTATGTTCATGAAATCTAGTCCTGTGTATTACATATCATAATAAGGGAAAAAAGAAAAGAAAAAAAGGAGAAATAATATCCATGAAGTTAACAAATTCTTTCTGTTGTAGTTCAAAAGATTCACAGCTTCTCTTCTTAACAGTTTTATGCTGGGTAATGAAGAGCATGAAGTTTTACTCTATGCACTGTTTGACTGAGAAACATAATTCCATTGGCATAATTTCTGGAAATATTGTCTAGCATTAGGCAGGCTGTATGATCTTCATTGAATGCCAATTTCTCTGAAGATTTTAAATCAGCACACCTTGAGGGACTAGTAATTTCTTGTTCATGCTAAAAATATGTACTTTTGGGGATCTCATGTGTTTTCCACTCATGTGGTGAAAGTGCTAAATTTTGTCCCCTACATCATCTTTAGCCTTCACATTTTGTGGTCTATGGTTTAAAATCCAAGTTCAGTATCTCCTACCACTGCTCTTTTTTATTCCCTGCCAGATACATCTTTCCAAGCTGGGGCTGCAAGCTTCAAATATGAGTTTGCTAGAAATGTTTCCTCAACTACTGTCCTATATGCTGCAGGTGCAAAATGGTACTTTCCTTTGTCCTCTGCATGCCACCTCAAGAGGTGGTGAATTTTTTTCTATACATGGTTAGTGTGCAGCATGCATTTCTCTTTAGTAGGGCAATGTTCTCAAATACTCCATATTCAGACATGCCTCAGGCCTCCTAAAAATGTGGAATATTTAGTGAGCTTATCACTCCACTTTTCTAATGGACAGACCACCCTTGCTTGTGTTTTTGACTGCATGGCCATGGCAGTGACTGTGCTGCTGGGATTTTATTCCTTATTCTATTGTATTCAACATCTGAGTTCCTGGTCTGCTCAGAAAAATCCAGTTTTAATGCAAGTAAAGTCTGTCCTTTTGTTGTTGATGTTGTTCACCCATTTTGCTGAGAACTGCCTGTCTGATATCTTTTCTCTCAACAGAGCAGGCAGAAAAGTTATCTCCTCTGTTCTGTCATCTTGAATTTTTTTTTTGAGTTTTAGAAGCACATTTTCCTTTGCTCTGTATTTTGAGATAAAAAGCAAAGATCTCTATAGACTGTTGGTAAGACAATGGGAAAATTGTATCACTTTCATGGATCACATAAAAAGTAGGGGTTTCTATCCTCATATCAGATGAAGTGTACATCAAGACAAAGTTAATCAAAGGTACAAACAATGCCTTTTTGTGCTCTTTAAGGGAAATTTATATCAACAACAGTAACAGTCATAAATATTTATGCCCCAAACAATAGAACATCTACATATATCAAGAAAACCACTCTTAAATTCAATAATTAAATAGATCACAACAGAATACCATTGGGTAAGTTTAATATACCTCTCTCATCACTGTATAGATTCTTCAAGCAAAAAATAAAGAAAAATTATAGAAATGCAATTAATAATTTTGACTAACAAACATATATGCAATATTTCATGAATTAAAGATTGAATATTCTTTCTTTCTTCTTAGCAACACATGGATTCTTCTCTTAAGTTGACCACACAGCATACAAAGTAATTCTTAGCAAATACAAATTAGAGATTTTTTGCATTCTATTTGATTATAAGGATATTAAATTGTAAATCAAAAATAAAATTGAAAGTACAAGCTAAAACATCACCTGGAGAATAAATAATATGTTATTGATTGATTGATGTATAGAAGAAAATATCAGGATTAAATTTTAAAAAATTACTTAGGAATAATTGAGAATAAGACCACATAAAATTTTTCATGGACACTATGTAGGCAGTACTAAGAGGATAATTCAATACATTGAGCTTTTTTATTAAAGAATTAGCATGTCACAAAACAAATATGATAATGTATATCTCAAAGCCATTGGGAAAGAAGAAAATGACAACAAAAGCAGGAGATTGGAAATAATTAAAATTATAGCTAAATTCAATGAAAATAAAATATAAATTTGAAAATAATGACCTAACACAAAGTTGGTTCTTTGAAAAAATAATTAAAAGTGGTAGAGTTATAGTAATGCTAATGAAGAAATATTGAAAAAAAACTCCATTTACTAATATTTTGGTGGAAAAGGAAATATCAACATGAGCACTAATGAAATAGATGATAATCAAATACAATTTTGATACATACACTGCAAAGAAATAGATAATTCTCAAAAATTTCTACAGACCTATGACTTAGTCATACTGAATCAGGAGGATATATAAAATTTAAAAATATTAATTTTGGAAATAAACCTGAAGGTATCTTCAAAACCTACCACAAAAGAAAAGCTCAACCCCGGACAGATTCTCATCTAAGTTCTTTCAGACCTTCAAAGTATGTAATACTAATTTTTCTCAATTGTTTCATGACAGAAGAGAAGGTTACCTTTCCAAATTCATTCCTTGAATCTAGTACACATTGTGATACTAAAATCGAACAGACACAATGAAGGAAACAAAATTTCAGGTCAAAATCCCTTTTGAAGATAGATACAAAACTTATTAATAAAATACTGGCAAATCACATATAAAACTATATTTGAAAGAGTACACCATAATTAAATGCAGTTCATTCCAAGGTTGCAAGACTGGTTCAATATATAAAATTACTAACTGTAATTCATCACATCAAATGACTTAAAGACAAGAATCACATGCCTATCTCAATAGATGAAGTATAAGAATTTGGCAAAATTTTGCATCCACTTATTATCAAAACATTAGAATATAAAAATGTAGGCATAGCAAAAATGTATTCACATTGTAAAAGCTCTATTTGTTGAAGACTAGACCAACCTAATTCTAAGTGGAGAAAACTTAAAATCATTTTTCTTAAACACACGAAAAGATAGACATGCCCTCTTTCAACACTTCCATTCAAAATATTCCTAGAAAACCAGGACAGTGCAATTAGGCAAAATAAAGAAAATTTAAAATATAAACAGTTAGAAAAGAACTCAATCTGTTCCTATTGCCAGCAAAACAGTCAATACATAGAAAATTTCCACCAGAAAATTTCAGGACTCATAAACATATTCTTCAATATAGTAGAATAAAAATTAATAAATCATTGCAATTTTATACACCAATGCTTAACCTTTCAAAAGAGTAATTACAGAAACTCTCCCATTTCCAATAGCCTCAAAAAATAAAATAAAACAATTGGGAATCAATCTAACAAAGAGTAAGAGATGACAGTGAAAATTACAAAGCACTAAAGAAGAAAGTTAAAAAAGGCATGAGAACACGGAAATAACACCAATGTTTTTGAACAAGGAGAATTAATATTGTCATAATATGCATACTACCAAAAGCAATATATAGATTTAATGCAATACTCATAGTCCAATGATGTTCTTAATATAGAAAAAGAAAAGTTCTCATTTATTTTATTAGAAAAATGAGGTTCAGAATACTCAAAGCAATCATCAAGAAAAATGAAACCAGAGATAATCTTTTCAATTTACTGCAGATTGACAGTAACAAAAATTACATGATGTTGGCACAAAAACACATAAGAATACCAATGGAACAAGGCAAAGAAAGTCTTACATAATTGCAGTTATCTCAGAGTGGACAAAGTTGTCATAAAAATATATTGTATAAAAATAGCTCTTTCAAAAAATGGTTCTGGGAAATTTCATTCATAATAGAAAAAAGTTAACATGTATCTCTCACCTTGTACAAAAATCAAACAAAAATGGATCACAGACTTAGTCATTAAATCATGCAACTATTGGAAGAAAATGTAGACCAAACTCTCTATCATGTTGGCTTAGAAACTGACTTCAACAACTGAACTCCTGAAGCTGAAGACATAAAATAAATAATCAATAAATGAGATGATATTTAAATTAAAAACCTCTTTATGGCAAAGAAAATGATCAAGAGCATTTTGAGAGAGTGTACAGATTTGGAGAATATATTTGAGTACTGATCCTCAGATAAAGCATTAATATTCAGGATTTACAAAAATCAAATAACACCAAAAATAATAATAAATAACTCAATCAATAAGTGGACAAAAGAAAGCAAAAGACACTTCACAGAAAAAAATAAAAATGATTTTCAAATAAATAAAGAAGATCAACATCTCTGTAATTTTATAAATTCAGTTTAAAACAATTCTGAAATTTTTTCTCACTCCAGTCAGGATGGCAGTTATCAAGGATAAAAGAAACAATAAATGTAGGTGTGGATATTGGGAAAAAGATAAACTCCTACATTGTGTGTGGGACTCAAAATTGATGCAACTACTATGGAGAACAGTATGAACATACTTCAGAAAACATAAATTCTAACCACAATTAGATGCAGATATTTTACTTCTCAGTACATACCAAAAAGATGTGAAATTAGCACACTACAGTGTTGTTTCCCCATTGATATTTATAGCAGCTCAATTCAGAACAACCAACTTACAGAACCAAAGTGGGTGCCTTCAATGGATCAATGAATAATAAAAAATGTGGTATATATGCATTATGGATTGCAACTTGGCCAAAAAGAAGAATGAAGTTATGTAATTTTTTTGCAAATCAATAAAACTGGATACTATAATGCTCAGCAAAATAAGTCAAGCTAAAATAGACAGATTCCAAATGTTCTCTGATATGTTTATGTGGACACCCTAAAGAAGGGGATAATAGAATGGATTAGAGAATAGGAAATGAGGAAAGTGAGGAGAATGGGAATAGGAAAGACAATAGAATGAGTCACACATAATTTTCCTGTGTTCATATAAGAATATATTACCAGTGAAACACCACATATAACATATAAGAATGAGATCCTTATTAGAATAAAGCATACTTCAGATTTGCATATATATCAAAATTAACTCCACAGTCATGTTTATCAAATAATTACAAATAAAACAATTTTGAAATTAAAAAAAATTTAAAATCAAAGTAGAATCATTACAAGTTATTGATAGGAAAAAATGCAGTATGTAGCACGACCAATAGATTACACCATTTAAAAAAAGTATATATGTGTAATTTGGAAATGAATTGTTTAATTTTACTTATTTATTTATAATTCATTTTGATGGATTTTCCAACAGATTCACGACTCCAGCCCAGATTAGACTAATTTGAATAAAGTTTTTTTTAGGAATAAAAGGCATACTCTACAATCATATATCTAAAGTTGACCATAAGTTAAAGATGTGAAGATATCATGAAAGAATATTTAAGAAAAAAAAATTGAAGAACCATTAGGGTTGATGAATACTCCAAAATACAAACTAACAAGATAAACAAAAATTCCAAAGAAAGAACTTGAAAAATTGTCCAATTTTTATGAATAATATGTAAATTCAAAAGATGTTGGAGCTGGTGGGTGAGTCAGGTCACCTGCATTATGGAGGTAGCAGGCAGGTACACAACCCACCTGCCTTGCGGAGCTAGGCAGTGGGCAGTCAACCCAACCAACCACCAGACCAAAGGCAGATGCCATCACAGAGTGCCCCAGCCCAACCAACAGTCCATGGTCTGTTGGCATCATGGAACAGGCCTGCAGACTAGCCAGTCTGCCTGCATCACAGAGCTAGCCAGAACCTTCTTTATAGGCTGGTGTAGGCATTTTGAATTATTCCTGAGGGTGTGGTCATCATCACTGGTAGGGCAACTCCCTTCCTGAGACAACCACAGGAGGCTAGAGGACCTTTGATAAGACTGAGGAGTCAAGAAGAGGAGGTATTGAGATACTCAGGACAAACTCAGAGCCACTGGGTGAATCTATCCCACTGGTCAGGTTTCCTGGATGGGGCAGTAGTCCAAAAATGCATGGAACTTCATGGAGTAGAGTGGCAGTGAGGGTATGATGCCCAGGTGGTAGCTCCAGTCCCCAGGGAACATAGCAGAGGAGGGCCACTCAGCGAGGGAATCCCTCACATGCCAGGTTCCCCAGCACTGGTTGTAGGTCAGGACCCCTGGGAAAATTGCAGAGGAGGGCTTCCCAGTCCAGATGGTAGTACTGGACTGAAGGGAACTTCTCAGAGGAGAGCTGCCCAGCAAAACTTTCCAGGACCAGGTAAGTCTTTCCCACTGGGTGAGGCTATCCCACCAGGGCAGTAGAATCAGAGACACAGACCCAATTCAGATGTTCCCCATTATGCATTCTAGTCCCCTTTTAACTGACCATCAGTCAACAAGTGGAGGCGCCTCTGGCCACTGACAGGGAATATTTCCCACCTGAAGGCCACCACTCTTAGAGGGTCTGCTTCCTAGTGGAGCACTGCATTATCAACTTCCTCCAAGACTTCAGACTACTGAAGACTAAGACGTGAGTTATTGGAAATCTACAGAGAAAATATTAGTCAATAGAGGAAATCTGCAATATCCCAGAGTTTTACAAAGAGGGGAAGATACCTGAGCAATATGAGAAAATAAGAGAAGAAAAAGTCCCAAAAAAACCTAGATGGTATAGCAATAAAATCCAATGACAGCATGGCAGAAGAAATGTCAAAAAGAGAGTTCAGAATGTACATAATTAACATGATCAGGGAAGAAAATGAGGAGATGAAACAGCAAATGAAGGCATTGAATGATGAGATGAAAGCAAATACAGGCATTGAATGATCAAAACAATTAACAGAAAGACCGCCCAGTGAGAATCTTTCTACATAGAGCCAGCCACAAGTCCCCAAGCGAATGGAGAGCTTCGATCTGCAAGCAGCCTCTGGGATCAGGGCAGGGCAGCCAGAGACTTCTTCAGGCAGCTCTGCCCACTCCGGCAGCAGGCTCTTTCCACAGGGTGATCCAAGATGGCGGACTAGAGGGGGACTGCATCCCAAGTCGCTCCAGAACCCAGGACTCAAGAAGGGGAGGCATTGAGAGACTTGGACAAAAATAGAGTCATGGGGTGAGTCTCCCCCACTAGGCAAAATTTGGCCTGGGCAGCAGGCACAGATAGGGGTGGCTTATCAGAGCAGGGCAGGGCAGCTAGAGTCTTCCCAAGGTAGCCTTCCAAACTCCTGTGGTGGGCTCCCCCCACATGGCCAGCTGCATGGTGCAGGCCCCCAGTGAGAGTCTTTCCACACAGAGCCAGCTCCAAGCCCTGGAAACAGTAGGGGGCTAGGGGCAGCTGTATTCGGAAGCACTGCATTATCAAGTTCCTCCAAGACTTCAGGCTACTGAAGGCTGGGAGGTGATACACTGGAAATCTACTGGGACACTATAAGCCAATAGAGGAAATCTGCAATATCTCAGGGTCCCACTGACAGCTGACCAATATGAGAAAACAAGGGAAGAAAATATCCCAAACAAACCTAGATACTACAACAATAAAACCCAATGAAAGTACAGCAGAAGAAATGTCAGAAAGAGAGTTCAAAATGTACATAACTAAAATGACCAGGGAAGCAAAGGAAGAGATGAAAAAGCAAATGCAGGCATTAAATGATCACACCAATCAACAGTTAAAAGACCAAATACGGGAAGCAAGAGATCATTTCAATAAAGAGCTAGAGATACTGAAAAAAAAAAAAAAAAAAACAAATTGAAATACTTGAAATGAAGGAAACAATAAACCAAGTTAAAAACTCCGTAGAAAGCATAACCAATAGGATAGAACACCTGGAGGACAGAACCTCAGACATTGAAGACAAATTATTTAATCTTGAAAACAAAGTTGGGCCAACAGAGAAGATTGTAAGAAATCATGAACAGAATCTACAAGAATTATGGGATATCATGAAAAGACCAAATTTAAGTGTTATTGGGATTGAGGAAGACTTAGAGAAACAAACCAAAGGAATGAACAATCTATTCAATGAAATAATATCAGAAAATTTCCAAATCTGAAGAATGAAATGGAAAACCAAGTACAAGAGGCTCATAGAACTCCAAATATACAAAATTACGACAGACACACACCAAGACACATTATTATGAAGATACCTAACATACAAAATAAAGACAGAATTTTAAAGGCCAGGAGAGAACAGAACCAAATTGCATTCAGAGGGAAACTAATAAGAATATCAGCAGATTTTTCAATCCAGACCCTAAAAACTACAAGGGCCTGGAGCAACATTTACCAAACCCTGAAAGAAAATGGATGCCAACCAAGAATCTTATACCCAGCAAAACTTACCTTCAAATTTGACGATGAAATAAGATCCTTCCATGATAAACAAAAGCTAAACGAATTTACAAAAAGAAAGCCAGCAATACAGAACATTCTCAGCAAAATACTCCATGAGGAAGAGATGAAAAACGATGATGCAAATCAGCAACAGGAGGAGCTAGCCTAAAGGAATAGCCAAATAAAGGAGAAACAAATCATGTCAAAGAACAAAAATGAGTCAAATGACTGGGAATACAAATCATATCACAATAATAACCCTTAATGTTAATGGCTTGAACTCATCAATCAAAAGACATAGACTGGCAGATTGGATTAAAAAGAAATATCCAACAATATGCTGCCTGCAAGACACTCATCTCATAGAAAGAGATACCCATAGACTAAAGGTGAAAGGATGGGAAAAACATATCATGCACACGGACACAGCAAAAAAGCTGTAGTATCCATCCTCATTTCAGATAATGTGGACTTCAAGCCAAAACTAGTCAGAAGGGATAAAGAAGAACATTACATGCTGCTTAAGGGAACCATAAATCAGCAAGATATAGCAATCATAAATATCTATGCCCCGAACATTGGCTCATCCACGTACATCAAACAAATCCTTCTCAATTCCATAAATCAAATAGAGCACCACACAATAATACTAGGCACTTTTAACTCACCTCTCTCACCACTGGATAGATCATCCAAACAAAAATTGAATAAAGAAACCATAGATCTTAAAAACACAATCTACAATTTAGATTTAACAGAAATATATAGAATATACCATCCATCAAAGAACGAATACACTTTCTTCTCAGCAGCACATGGATCCTTCTCTAAAATAGACCATATTTTATACCACAAAGCTACTGTTAGCAAATACAAGAAGACAGAGACACTACCTTGTACTCTATCAGAACATAATGGATTGAAATTAGAAATAAATGACAGAATAAAAAACAGAAATTTCTCCAATACCTGGAGAATAAATAATACACTATTATATGATGAATGGATAGCAGAAGACATCAGGAAGGAAATAAAAAAAAATTCTTAGAAGTAAATGAGAACAAAAACACATCATTTCAAAATCTCTGGGACACTATGAAAGCAGTACTTAGAGGAAGATTTATTTCATGGGGCACATTCAAAAAAAGAAGTAGCAATCAATAAATGACTTAACACTACAGCTCAAAGCCCTAGAAAAAGAAGGGCCGAGCAAAACCAAAAGTAGTAGAAGATAGGAAATAGTTAAAATCAGAGCTGAAATCAATGAAAATGAAACAAAAGAAACAATTGGAAAAATTAACAAAATAAACAGTTGATTCTTTGAAAAAATAAACAAAATTGATAAACCCATAGCCACACTAACAAAGAGAAAGAGGGAGAAAACTCAAATTACTAAAATTCGGAATGAACAAGGAAACATCACAACAGACACGACTGAAATACAAAACATAATTAGAAGCTATTTCAAAAATCTATACTCCAATAAAACAGAAAACCTCAAAGACATCAACAAATTCCTAGAGATATGAATTACCTAAACTGAAGGAGCAGGACATACATAACTTAATGAAACCAATTTCAAGCAATGAAATAGAAGAGGTCATCAAAAGTCTACCAACAAAGAACAGTCTGGGACCAGATGGGTTCTCAGCCGAGTTCTACAAAACCTTCAAAGAAGCACTCATTCCAATACTCCTCAAAGTATTCCATGAAATGGAAGAGGAGGGAACCCTCCCAAACTCGTTCAATGAAACCAATATCACTCTGATACCTAAACCAGACCGAGAAACATCGAGCAAAGAAAATTTCAGACGAATATCCTTAATGAACATCGACGCAAAAACTCTCAACAAAATTTTAGCAAATCACATACAAATATATATTGAAAAGATAGTGCACCACGATCAAGTGGGTTTTATCCCAGGGATGCAAGGTTGGTTCAACATTTGGAAATCAATAAATGTCATTCACCATATCAACAGACTTAAAGTTAAGAATCACATGATTATTTCAATAGATGCAGAAAAAGCATTTGATAAAATACAGCATCTCTTCATGCTCAAAACACTAGAAAAAATTGGGGTAGTGGGAACATTCCTTAACATTATAAAGGCCATCTACCCTAAGCCCATGGCTAATATCATTCTAAATGTTGAAAAACTGAAAGCTTTCCCCCTAAAAACTGGAACAAGTCACGGATGCCCTCTTTCACCACTTCTATTCAACCTCGTCCTTGAGACTCTAGCCAGAGCAATTAGACAAACCAAAGAAATTAAAGGGATACGAATTGGAAAAGAAGAACACAAACTATCCCTGTTCGCTGATGACATGATTATATATTAAGAGGAACCTGGAAATTCCACCAGAAAATTTTAGAACTCATAAGTGAATTCAGTAAAGTAGCAGGTTAAAAGATCAATGCTCATAAATCCAATGCATTTTTGTACATAAGTGATGAATCTTCAGAAAGAGAAATTAGGAAAACTACTCCATTGACAATAGCATCAAAAAATAAAATACTTGGGAATCAATCTCACAAACAAAAGAAACAATTCAAAAATTGAGAAAACAAAGTTGGTTCTTTGAAAAAGTAAACAAAATCGTCAAACTCTTGGACACGCTAACAAAGAGAAGGAGAGAGAAAACTCAAATTACTAATATTTGTGTTCAAAAAGGAAATATCATGACAGAAACCACTGAGATACATAACATAATGAGAAGCTACATTGAAAATCTGCATTACACCAAATAGAAATTAATGAAGACATTGAAAAATTTCTAGAGACATATGCTCCTCCCAAACTGAACTAGGAGGAATACATGATTTAAACAGATCAATATCAAGCAATAAATTAGAAGAAGATTTTAAAAACCTACCATCCAAGAAAATCCCACGACCAGACGGATTTTTAGCCATGTTCTACAAGTCCTTCAAAGAACAACTCATTCCAATACTTCTCAAAGTAAGACAGGAAATAGAAAAGGAGGGTACCCTACCAAACTCATTCAATGAAGCCAATATCACACTCACAACCAAACCAGGAAAAGACACATCAAGGAAAGAAAATTTTAGACAAACATCCTGGAGGAATATAGATGCAAAAGTCCTTAACAAAATATTGGCAAACTGTATCCAAAAACATACTAAGAAAATTGTGCACCACGTTCAAGTGCAGTTCATCCCTGGAATACAAGGATGGTTCAACATCTGTAAATCAATAAATGTAATCTATCATGTCAATAGACTTATGGATAAGAATCACATGGTTATTTCAATTGATGCAGAAAAAGCATTTGACAAAATACAACTCCCCTTCATGCTCAAAACACTAGAAAAAATAGGGATAGTAGGAACATACCTGAACATTGTAAAGGCTATTTATGCCAAGCCCATGGCCAACATCATTCTTAAAGGAGAAAACCTGAAGCCATTCCCTTTAAAAATGGGAGCAAAACAGGAATTTCATCTTTCACCACTTCTATTCAACATTGTCCTTGAAACTCTAGCCAGAACAATTAGAGAGACTAAAGAAATTAAAGGGATATGAATAGGATAAGAGTAATTTGAGCTGTCACTATTTGCTGGTGACATGATTCTACATTTAGAGGATCCAAAAAACTCCTCCAGAAAACTGCTACACCTCATCAATGAATTCAGCAAAATAGCAGGCTATAAAATCAACATGCATACATCTATTGCTTTTTAATATGCAAGCGATGAAACATCTGAAAGGGAAATGAGGAAAACGACTCCATTTGCAGTGCCTCAAAAAATAAAATAAAAATAAAATACTTGGGAATCAATCTAACCAAAAAGTAAAAAGAATCTCTACAATGAAAACTACGAAACATTGAAGAAAGAAATTGAGGAAGATCATAGAAGATGGAAAGATCTCCCATGTTCTTGGATCGGCAGAATCAATATTGTCAAAATGGCCATACTACCTAAAGTGCTATACAGATTAAATGCAATTCCACTTAAAATCCCAATTATGTACCTTACAGAAATAGACCAAGCAATCATGAAATTCATGTGGAAGAATAAGAAACCCAGAATAGCTAAAGCAATCCTTAGCAGAAAGAATGAAACAGGGGGTATTGCAATACCAGAACTTCAACTATACTACAAAATAATAGTAACAAAAATGGCATGGTTTTGGCAACAAAATAGACAGGTAGATCAATGGTACAGAATACAGGACATGGACACAAACCCAAATAAATATAATTTTCTCATACTGGACAAAGGGGCCAAAAATATGCAATGGAGAAAAGATAGCATCTTCTACAAATGGTGCTGGGAAAACTGGAAACCCATATGCAACAGAATGAAATTAATCCCTATCTCTCACCCTGCACAAAAATCAACTCACAATGGATCAAGGACTTTGAAATCAGACTAGAGACCCTGCATCTTATAGAAGAAAAAGTAAGTCCAAATTTTCAACTTGTTGGCTTAGGATCAGAATTCCTTAACAGGACTCCCATAGCACAAGAAAGAAAAGCAAGAATCAATAACTGGTATAGATTTAAACTAAATTGCTTTCTCTCAGCAAAGGAAACTATCAGCAATATGAAGAGAGAACCTACAGAGTGGGAGAAAATCTTTGCCACTCATACTTCAGACAGAGAACTAATTTCCAGATTATATAAAAAACTCAAAAAACTCTACACAAAGAATACAAATAACCCAATCAAAAAATGGGCTAAGGATATGAACAGACACTTCACAGAAGAAGATCTATAAGCAATCAACAAACATATGAAAAAGTGTTCACCATCTTTAGTAATAAGATAAATGCAAATCAAAACTACCCTAATATTCCTTCTCACCCCAATTAGAATGACAATTATCAAGAATACAAGCAACAATAGGTGTTGGAGAGGATGTGGGGAAAAAGGTACACTCATATATTGCTGGTGGGGCTGCAAATTACTACAGCCACTCTGGAAAGCAGTGTGGAGATTCCTTAGAAAACTTGGAATGGAATCACCATTTGACCCAGTTATCCCATTCCTTGGCCTATACCCAAAGGTCTTAAAATCAGCATACTACAGAGATACAGCCACATCAATGTTCATAGCTGTTCAATTCACAATAGCTAGATTGTGGAAACAACCTAGATGCCCTTAAACTGATGAATGGATAAAGAAGGTACACTCAGGTGTATATTACTCAGCCATAAACAATAATAAATATATGGCATTTGCAGGCAAATGGATGAAATTGGAGAAAATCATGCTAAGTGAGATAAGCCAATCTCCAAAAACTAAAGAAAGAATGATCTCGCTGATAAGTGGATGAGGACACATAATGAGGAGTGGGAGGGGGGCAAGAGTGGAGGAAGGAGGGACTGTATAGAGGGAAAAGAGGGGTGGGGGAATGGAAAAATAACAGAGTCAGTCAAACATCATTACCCTATGTAAATGTAAGATTACGCAAATGGTATGCTGTTACTCCATGTACAAACAGAAACAACATGTATCTCATTAAAAATAAATTAAAATTTTAAAATGTAGGGAAAAAATAGGTCTCAAACTTTTGGTATTTCCCTAGTAGCACAAGCATTAAATATTGCCAGTTTATAAAAGAGTGTGAAAAGCACATGTAGAAATACTCTATTGAATTTTAGTTTTGGGTTACTTTCTACTGAAGATATTCAGTAGGCATATTCCAAATTATATAGGTTTAATGATAAACCTAAGCTACTACTCATAATATGAAACTAACAGGATAATGTCTACCTATTGTGGCCAATGTCTGGATATAAGTATTTGGAAAAAAAAAGAGCTATAAATTTTGTGTTATAGTTAGGGTGTGTCTTACAGTTTTGGGTCAGGATCCATATCTTGCTCAGTGTCAGGGTTAGGGACAGCCTTCTGTGGTATGTAGGGAGGGCTTGTGTTTATATTTATGTTTAGGATTAGGGTTATGTAAAGGATCATGGTGTTTTCAGTGTATAAAAATGACTCAGTGATGAGTTGAAAGGGCTATTTGAGGTGTGCATTGAAAGTTTTCTAAGGTGAGTAGGCAGGTCCTCTGTTGTGTTTAAAGAAGGCTTTCCAAGAAAAATAGATAGGAAGTGCTTGGAAAGGAATATATTTTATACCCAGTGAGGTGTATAGACATGCCTCACTAAGGTGTTTAGGGATTGTTCTCTGAAGTTTTAGGGACTGCTCTTGATGTGGGTAGGAAGGGTTACCTTTGATGATTATGAAGGTACACTCAGGTGTGTAGGGAGTGTCCTCTGAGGTTGGTAGCATGTGGCATCTGAGCTGTGTAAAGAGGGCTCTATGAGTTGTGTAGGAGGTTCCATGATATGTGTCATAGGACAATTTAACATGTGTGGATGTGCCTCTGATGTGAGTTGTGAGGGCACACAGTAGTGCAGAGGAAAGGTGCTTTGTGATGTGTAGGAAGGGTTCAGTGAGTTGTGTTTGTAGGGCCTTTTGAGGGAAGAAATGAGATCTCTTAGAGATGAGTAGGGAGGGCAAATTGATGAACAAGAGTGAAAACTATGAGAATAGGGTGTGGATTGTGGTTAGGTTTAGGGTTTAGTGTCAAGGTAGTAATCATGGTCAGGGAGGACCTTCTCTTTTATGTAGGGGGGGCTTAGGTTAAGAGTTAGGGTTAGGTTTAAGGTTAGGTTCAGGATCATGGTCAGCATTTGTGGTGTACATAAAAGGCCTATGTAGTGATTCAAAAGTGTTCTCTAAGGTGTGCATTGAAGGCTCTCTGAGGTGCATAGATAGGCTAATTGAGGTATTTAGAGAGAGGACTGGCAAAGAAGTAGTTATCAGAAGGGGCTTTAAAACAAGTATAGTTTGTATTCAGTGATGTATGTACAGATGTCTCTCTGAGGTGTGTAGAGATTGCTTTGATGTGGTTAGAGTGCTCTCATTTATGTGCATGGGGGATACTCTGAGGTGTGTAGGGAGGGCTCTCTGAGGTTAGCAGTGCATGGTCTTTGAGCTGTGTAGAGTACACTATAAGGTGTTTAGGAGAACTCTATGACATGTTAGATGGCTATTAGACATGTGTGGGTAGTCCAAATATGAGGGGTTGAGAGGACTCACACAGGTCTATACAGAATGTTTACTGAAATGAGTAGAAAGAACTATAGTGGGTTGTGCTCAGAGAAACATTTGAGGTGAGCAGAGAGAGCTCTCTGTATGGATGGAAAATTCTTATAGAAAGGGAGGCATTAGGTGTGGAGTAGAGTATCTCTTTGGTGTGCAGGTAGGATTCACTGAGATGAGTAGGGAGGGCTCTCTGAGCTTTGTTGTGTAGGTTTCCTGAGGTTTTTTGGTGAGGACTCATTGAAATGCTTAGGGATGGCACACTGATATGTGAAGGAAAGTCTCCCAGGGGTGTGTAGGATGGTCCCTATTAGGTGTGCAGAACAATCTATGAGGGGTGTAAGAGGGTTTTACATCTGAGAAGAAATGCTGTCTCAGTTGCATAGGGAAGGTTCTCTGAAGTGAATAGTGTGATATCTTTGATTTGAGTATGGAGAACATACTAAAGTTTGATGGGAGGATCCTTTGAACATAGTATAGGGAATCTCTGAGGTGTTTGAGGAGTGCACTCAATGGAGTATCAAGAGGACTTTCTGAGTTTTGTAGTTTTGTCCTTTGGCAATAAATAGAGAGGTCTTTTTGGTGAATAGTGCAGGTTACCTGAGATGCACAGGTAGTGGTTTTTGAGGTTTGATGCTTGATGAAATGGCTTCCTGAAGTTTGTATGAAAGCCTCTCTGAAATATGTAGAGAGGATAGTTGAATGGGATGTTTAGGTAGTGTCCTCATTGGTGAGAGGTATGTACTCTTTAAGGGGTGTAGACATGTATTTCCTAGATGAGCGAGTGGAGAATTCTGTCATGAATAAGGAGGATAAACTGAGGTTTGAAAGGAGGGATCTATGAGTGTGTAACAGTGTCCTCTGAATTGTAAAAGTAGTGTAGAGAGGTGGTGTGTAGTATTTGGCAACTGCTCTTCAGGTTCTGTAGGGATTGATAAATGATGTATGTAGTATAGTCTTCTATGGTGTGAGTGGATGGCCCTCTGTTGTGTAGCAAAGGTGCTTGATATGAGTGTAGAGGGGTTTCTGAGATGTAGAGGAAGGTTACTGTGAGGTGTGTAGGAAGGGAAGTGCTCCCTGAGTTTTGTTGTGTGGACTCTCTGAGGTGTGTAGAGAAGTCTCCATTTGGTGTGCAGAAGCTATCTATGAGGTGTGAAAAGTGGCTTTTGCCCATGCAGGAGTGGTATGTCTGTTGTGTCTTCAGAAGTAAATACTCTGTGATGTAAATACAGAGATTCATCTGATATAAGCAAGGAGAACACCCTGTGGTGGATGATTTCTTTAAGGATAATAGCTGGAATCTCTGAGATGTGTAGGTAAGGCAGTTGGAGGTGAGTAGGGAGAGTTTTTGGTGAATATTGAGGTCTATCTGAGATGTGTGGGTAGAGTTTGCTGAAGTGTGTAGCAGGAGCATTCTGAGGTTTGAATTAACATTTCTCTGGCATTTTTAGGAATTACTGTCTGGACTGTATAAAGAGAAATTTCTGAGTTGTTTAAGGGTTTTCTTGATGAATTGTGGTGGGCATGTCCCTAAGGTGTGTATGGATAGAATTTAGAGTTGTGTATGAAGGATTCTTCATGTGAGAAGGGAGGAAATCCTTAGATGTATAGAGAAGTATATTTGAGGCATATAGAAAATTTCTCTGAGGTGTGAAAGTGGATTCTTTTCATTGTGCAAGGAGGACTCTGTGAGATATTGTGGGAAGGGTCTCTGAGGGTTGTGGGAGGGCTTTATGAGGTTCATAGGAGGGATAATTGATTTGAGTGTGAGTGCTTAATTAAGTAAGTAGGGGTATTTTTGGTGTATAGGGAAGGCCAGTCAAAAGACATTTATGAAGAGTGTAGTGAGGGTTTTATGAGGTTAATAGAAAAGATCACTCAGGTGTTTAGAAGGGCTTGAAAAGGAGTATTTTATTTACTCACTTATTTGTATAGGGATAGGTCTATTTCAGGTGTGTAGGGACTTCTCTTGAGACATATAGTGAGGACATTTTTCAATGAGTCAGGAGGGCACTCAGATGTGCAGGGAGGCTTCTGTGATTTTTGTATGGAGATGATTCTGAGCTGAGAAGGGATGGTTACTGTTAGGTTTAAGGTTAGTTTTTGAGGTTAGGGCTTGGATTACAGTTATATTTAGAGTTAGTATTAGAATTAGGGATTTAGTGTTAGACTTAGAGGGTTAAAGTTCAGTTCAGTGTTGGTGTTAGGATCCAAACCAGTATTTGAATTGTAATGAGTAGAACCCTGTGGTGTGTGTGAATGGCTCTCTGAATTGTTGCAATGGCTCTCTTTGATATGTTATGAGGGTTCTCTGAGGTGAGTACACAGGCTCTCTGAGGTGATTAGGGAAGACTTCCAAAAAACCATAGTGAGTACACAGTGAGTTCTGTAAGGATGCCTATCTGAGGTGTGTAGGGACAGTTCTTTAGATATGTAGTGAGGGTATTTTTTGATTTGTCAGCAGGAAACTAAGATTGTGTGTACAGAGGGCCCTCTGAGATTTGTAGTGAGTGGCATCTGAGCTGTGTAGACAGGGTACTATTATGTGGGTCAGAGGGCTCCTTTACATACATGGGAGTGTCCCCTGAGATGAGATGAGAGGGTTCACAAAGGTGAATAGGGGAGGTGACCTGTAAAGTGTAGAAAGGGCTCACTGAACTGTGTTTCAAGGGCCTTTTGAGGTGAGTAATCAGAGATTTGTGAGATAAGTAGGGTGAACAAACTGATGAGTGAGGAAAGGCACTATTATATTAGGCTTAGAGTCAGGATTTAGGGTCAGTTTCAGGTTCATGGTCAGTATCAGTTTCACGGAGGGCTCCCTGGTATGTAAGGAGGGCTGAGGTTTAGACTTAAATTAGGGTTAGTGTCAAGCTCAGTGTCAGGTTCAGTATTTACAATTTATAGGGAAGGCCTCTGTGGTGAGTCAAAGGGTTCTATGAGATGTATATTGAGGACTTTCTTTCATCAGTAAATAGACTCTCTGAAGTGTTTATAGTGCACTTGCAAAGAAGTTTAAGTAGTACAACTGGCTTGCAAAGTAATCCAATTTGTACAAACTGAGATATGTAAGGACGTCCCTCTGAAGTGTGTAGGAAATACATTTGAGCTAAGTAGAAACAGCGTATTTTGATGTCCAAGGAGGATACTCTGAGATTATTTGGGAGATGATTTAGGTTGTGACTGTGGAGAGAGGGAACTCTGACATGTGTAAGAGAGCTCTACAAAATATGTTTGAGATCTCCTAGTGGTATGTGGGAGGGTTTCCTGAAGTGAGCTTAGAGGGCTCACAGAGATGCATAGGAAGGGTGTTCAGTAAATTATATAAGGGGCTTAATGAGTAATATTTGGTGGGCCTTTCAAGGTAAGGCACGAGAGCTCTGTGACATGAGTAGGGAGAAAACATTGATGTATAAGGGAAGGTTCTATGAGGTTAATGCTAAAGTTAGCATTAGGATTAGTAATATGTCAAGGTCATGGTCATGGTCA
>NW_025920108.1:1300924-1325231 GCF_902686445.1 Sciurus carolinensis | reverse complement strand
TATTACTTTAACTGATGAACAGGAGGAAAGTACACCTTTTTCATAGGGGCCTCTGTTACCAGGCAGGCTGACCCAATTATCTGGAAGGACAACCAACCAGTATGGGTGGAACAGTGGCCCTTATCAAAAGAAAAACTCAAAGCAGCCACAAAATTAGTACAGGAACAATTACAGTTAGGACATATAGAGTCATCTAATAGTCCATGGAATACACCTATATTTGTTATAAAGAAAAAATCAGGAAAATGGAGATTACTGCAGGATCTAAGAGGAGTTAATAATACAATGGAGACTATGGGGGCACTTCAGCCTGGCCTCCCTTCTCCTGTGGCTGTCCTTAAAGGCTATCATATTATAGTCATTGATTTACAAGATTGCTTCTTTACTATCCCTTTAGCTAAACTAGATAGATGGTGTTTTGCTTTTAGCTAACCATTGCCTAACTTACAAGGCCTTATCAAAGATTTCAATGGAAAGTATTACCCCAAGGAATGAAAAATAGTCCTACATTATGTCAAAAATTTGTAGATCAAGCCTTAATTAATTGTAGACAAAAGTATCCAGACTGCTGTATGATTCACTATATGGATGATATATTGATTGCACATTCTCAAAGCCATTTGTTACAAATAATATTACAGGATTTGATTAAATATTTACAGAGATGGGGTCTGATAGTGGCTCCTGAAAAAATTCAACAAGAACCTCCTTATAATTATCTAGGAAGAACTATAAAAACAGATTGTGTCAGCTCTCAAAAGTTACAAATTCGAAAAGACAAACTATTAACGTTAAATGATTTTCAAAAATTATTGGGAGATATAAATTGGATTAGACCTTATTTTAAACTCTCAACTAATGATTTCAAACCTTTGTTTGAAATATTAAAGGGTGATTCAGATCCTAACTCAAGTAGAATATTAACTAAAGAAGGAGAACAAGCCTTACAAGTTGTTGAAACAGCAATTCAAAGACATTACTTGCAACAAGTTAATTATAACTTGCCTTGGGTTTTTATTGTGCTAAAAATGAAACAGGTTGTTTATGGCAAAATGATCCACTTGAATGGATACACTTACCCGTATCAGGAAAGAAAATATTAATGTTTTATCCTACTACGGTAGCTTCTTTGGTATTGAAGGCCAGATTTAGAAGTAAAGAATTGTTTGCTTGTGAAATGCATGAAATAATTATTCCTTACACAAGAGAACAATTTGACCAATTATTACAAATTGATGATCAATGGGCTATTGCATTTCTAAATTTTACAGGAAAAAATTCTTTCCACTTGCCCAATAATGCTTTACTACATTTTTTACTTCAAACAGAAATAATATTTCCTAAATGGTGCTCCTCAACTCCAATTAACAATGCTATGTTAATATTTACAGATGGGTCATCAAATGGAAAAGCAGTTACAATAATTAATTCTCAACCCACAGTTCTATGGACACAAGAAACTTCTGCACAAAGAACTGAATTAGAAGCAGTCATCTATGCTTTCGAGACTGTTGCTCAACACTTTAACTTGTCCACAGACTCACTATACATTGTTAAACTGTTTCCAACCATAAAAACAGCAACACTCTCCTTTTCATCTAAAATTATACATGTTAATAAATTCATAACAGAACTTCACATTTCTTTATAGGTCATATTCAGGGACATTCCGGATTACCTGGTCCCCTTGCTCAGGGGAATACCCATGCTGATCACTTAACTAAAAATTTTATTTTAACAGCTATAGAAGAAGCTATTATATCACACAAAAATCATCATCAAAATTCATCTGCCTTACAAAAACAATTTCATATTTCTAGAGAAAAAGCTAGATCTATTGTTAAAAATTGTCATGTTTGTCCTAAACTTATTCCTTCTCCACAGATGGAAGTTAATCCTCGAGGACTTTTACCTAATGTCTTATGGCAAATGGATGTAACTCATATATCAGAATTTGGAAAATTGTCTTATGTTCATGTTACAGTTGATACCTTTTCTCATGTTATTGTGGCCTCAGCCAGAACTGGGGAAGCCTACAAGGATGTGATTCAACATTTATTCCTTTGTTTTTCTGTTTTAGGAATGCCTAAAAAATTAAAAACTGATAATGCTCCTGCTTATACATCAAAACCATTTAAAGATTTCTGTTCCAGGTTTAATATTTCTCATTCTACAGGAATTCCTTATAACCCACAAGGACAAGCAATAGTAGAAAGGAACCACCAAAGATTAAAAATACAAATAAAAAAGCTAAAGGAGGGAGAGCTTAAATACTCTTCCCCACATCATATTTTACAACATGCTTTATTTGTTTTAAATCATCTAAATACTGACAAGGAGGGAAATACTGCAATGATGAGACATTGGGAAAGTAAAAGGTCAAAACAAAGTTTAGTAAAATGGAAAGATTTATTATCTGGTAAATGGGGAGGACCTGATGTCTTGCTGACATCTGGTCGAGGCTATGCTTGTGCATTTCCACAGGATGCTGAAACACCTTTGTGGATTCCAGACAGATTGATACATCACTACTATGAGCCCTATTCAAAGGAGGAAGAACAAAGAGTATTGGATCCCTTATCAACCCAATCAGACAGACAAAAATGGGCTAGTGTTTAAGATGAGATGGTTGCATCTTGCACAATCATCCGCAACTCGCAACTCAGACCTGCCGACTTGGGGACAAGTGAAATGCCTGACTGCCGCTGCTGAACACATGGTGAACAGCTCTTGTAAACCTAAAACCCCAGAGGCTTTGTTTTTTGCATTGATTGCTCTCATTTAGACTCAGGTACTGCCTATTCATGCTTATGATAATGAAGGGAAAGCTTACTGGACCTATATTCCAAATCCTCCCTTACTGCATCCAACTACTTGGAGCAAATCTAATATTAAAGTATTTACTAATGAGCCTCAACTACTTGGAGGGATTTCAGATTCTTTAATACCACATAAAGTAGCATTTACAATTACATTTCATGGAATTACTGAAGAGACACCAATGTGCTTTAGTACAGATAATCTACATGTGCCATTGGGATGTCTCCCTTTAAGTTATAGGACTTACATTACTGATTCTCCAGGAGAAGAAGACAACGAAAGAGATATATGGTCCCTAGAGATAACCTCACTTGGATATGCTAATTATAATGATACAAATATTTCAGAGGCTTTACCACCTCCTTTTAAACCGTGTGATGACTTTAACAGTCGTAAAGACAGCTCTTGGAATCTACTCAATTTAGAAACAGATTTCCCAAAATGGTTTGAATGTGGTTTTCATCATACTGCATTACAGTTTAAGCCACAAGGCTCTGCTACTACTATTACAGATTATTCTGTGTCTTCTCCTGATTTTGATTATAAACTTTGGTTAAAGATAAGATGAAATAAAACAGTACATTTTAATTTTGACCTTTTTCATACCAATGAGCCTATTCATAGATGGTTTATTCCTGGATGGGTAACACCCATCTATCGGAGTGACCTTATAAAAGGTAAATTATCTTATTTTCCTGACTTGTATAAACTATTAGCAGCTACTAATATAGTATTACTACAAAGACCTAAGTTAAGTAAACCTAATGACTTTGCAGTACGTGCTTGTATAAATGCTCCTCATGCTATTCTTATGTCTACCATAAATAATTTCAATATCATTAAAAATAAGGAAGTTTATAACATTTATTGCCATGATTGTGTTCTTACTAATTGTATTAATTCAACCATGTCTAAAGATTTAAAGGTGTTTTTAATTGTACATTAGCCTAATTATGTTATATTGCCAGTCAATCTTACAGAATCTTGGTATGATGACCCAGGTGTTGAAATTTTAAAAACAGTTAATGAACTTTTAAGACCAAAAAGATTTGGTGCAGCTTTGATCCTAGGAATAACAGCTTTAATCAGTATAATCACTTCCTTAGCTCTCTCGACCACAGCGCTTGTACAGGAAATTCATACCGCTTCACATGTAAATGATTTATCTCATAATGTGTCTGTGGCTTTAGTGGCACAAGAACAAATTGATAAAAAATTAGAAACTAGAATTAATGCTCTTGAAGAAGCTATTCTCTTTATGGGAAATGAGATTCAAAATATTCAAACTAGAATAACCACTAGATGTCATGCTAACTATAAATGGATTTGTATTACTCCTTTAAAGGTTGATAATAATACTAATTGGGAACAAGTTAAAACTCACCTTAGAGGAGTTTGGAATAATACTAATATAGCACCAGATATCAATGTTTTACAACTACAAATAAGAATGTTGAGTCAGGCTCATCTCTCGGTTGTTCCAGCAGATAATTTGGCCTCCCAAATGTTTCATAATATAAAAACAACTACATTTAATAGTACATTCCTAAATACAATATTACAATATGGCTTGAATGGAGTATGTATTTTAATTTTAATTCTTTGTCTTCCAGTTGTCCTCCGAGTAATCCTCAGACTAGTCAAGAAAATAAAAATCCAAGAAGGCCTCTTCATTTTACAAAATAAAAAAGGGGGAGCTGCGGGGGCATCTGGAATTCCATCTAGTGCTTGACAAAGATCCTCTGGAGGATAATTGCAAAGGCTTATCCTAAAAGGAATTGCCGGATGTTTTGCTCCGAAGCATGGTGTTTTCTCAGCTGTGTTTTAATGATAATATATTACTCATTTCAGTCTGAATGGATTACTTAAGGGGATGAGGGGAATACAACAAAAATTCCAAAAAATATTACCTACAATCTGAAAAACAATGGGTCTTTACCACTAACAAAATTAAAAATAATTTTGGAACCATGCAATGAGTCCCTGAAAGCCTCTGGAGAAAATAGTTGGAGATCTGCCTTTGTCTCCAACAGGCTGGTTAAATTTTAACAGTGGTTTTGTTTATGTGTGGTAGTGAGGTAAGAGAATAAGGTTCCAAAACATTCCTTCCTTCCTACAAAGAATATGTCACCCCTATAATAAATGTTGGCACACAATAACCATTGGGACCTCTGCCCTCCTGTAACCCTTAACTCAGTAATTTAGATATTAACCAGAGGGACTTAATAGAAATGGTCACATGAGATTACTTGTCTATCACTTTAACCACGAGAATAATGAGAATAGTCTTAGGTCACGTAGAGTTTAGATATTAAGGAAATAAACATTGTATTAGCTCATCAATGTAGTTAGATATTCTTAAAACAATTGTGATTAGGTAAGGATGATCTGTAAGGTTGTTGTTTTCTGCCTATGCTTTGGAAGCTTAATATTAACCACAAGACTGCCATTATAGCCTGAAGAAAAATGTATATAAACCCAGTCTTCCCCAGAATAAAATGGGATTGATTGCACCAGAACTAGAGTCTGTGTCTTTCATTCTCCATCCATCGCCGACGCTGTCTCCCCGCACCCCGTTTACCGGTGTGGAACCCATGGACTCCTGCTACTGCTGGCCCCGGCAGAAACCTCTGTCCATTTGGCTTGTACTTTTCATAGCATGGATAGTCTACATTTATGTTAGCATTTTAAAAACTGTTTTTTTATATATTCAAGTATATCTGAAAATTCATGTGGCATTAAGTGAATTTTAAAGTTTTTGTTTTTATATGCTCTTATCTTTTAAACACTGAACACATTGAGAGTGAAGAAACTTTGTTAATATTTTTATTGTAACCAATAAGTATGTGAACCTTTTTTCTCTTTAATTTTGCATATGCTGAACTGTGCTTCTATACACACTATAACCAGCTGTGCCTTCCTTTGCCTTTAGTTTTATATCAATGTTTTATATATTTTTATTATTGAAAGAAAATGTTTGAAAGAAAAAATTTGTATCAAAAACTCTAAAGTAAAATTTTATTATTTTTCACAAGTAGGCAAAAAATGAAAACATATTCATGTCACTTTTTTTTCTTTTAGCTTTCAATTGTGCAAGAATTGCCTTAGAATCTCTTGTCAATTGAAATTAAGTAAATGTGATGTCCAAGTAACATTTTTATAAGAGTAAACTAAGTCATACTTAGACAATAAGCCTTCATAAAAGAAAACATTCTAAAGAGCACTTTTTAAACTTTGAAGTCACTTAGATGTTCATATCTTTTTTCCTCCCTAACAGAAATCTGAAATGGAAAGTCACTAGTCCATAGCATTCAGATTGCTATACTTTCTAGGTGAGCATACTGTTATTTCAAAAGATTAGCCAGGATTCTTCCTGCAGAAAAATCACACCAACCTTATATTTTTACTGTATCAATAGAAGATGGGTTTCTCTAAATACCTGCAACCATAATTAACATTTAAAAATCTAATATTTTGAAAGCTCACTGGTGATGAGTTCAAAAAAGTAATAATTTTGTAGCACCTTTGTGAGGATAGTCACAATTTTTGATGGATCAAAAAATGTACTCTGAGAGGTTTCAAGATGGTGGACTAGAGGGTGGCTGCATTTCATGTTGCTCCCGGACTCAGGATTCAAAAGAGGAGATATTGAGAGACTTAGGACAAACTCAAAGCCGCCAGGTGAGTCTCTCCTATTGGGGAGGCATCCCAGATGGGGTGGTAGTCCCAGAACGCAGGGAACTTTGTAAAGTAGAGTTGCCCAATGAGACGCCCCTCCCCCTGCTGGAGCAGTGAACATGGACAACTGGGAGCTTTGCAGAGAAAGCCGCTAAGCACAGCGCTTGGTTTCAGAGCAAACCGCCAGGCTTCGGCAGCTGCCCAGCGGAGAGGCCACATAGGCAGGTGATTAGGTGCAGAGAAGTGTCCCAGGACCTAGGTGACTTCTCGGTGGAAGAGCTGAGGGGTGGAGCGAAGTTTCCAGGACTGTGAGCAGCTTCTCTGAGGAGAGGCAGCCTAAGAAGACTCATCTGCAAAGGGTGAGTTTCCCAGGCCCAGGAGGTAGGTCCAGCCCCTGGGAATGTTGCAGAGGAAGACTGCTCAGCTCAGGCAGCAAGATACGCCTCCCCCCACTGGAGCAGTGAACTCAGAAAACTGGGAGCTTTGTATTAGAGGCCACTCAGCACAACGCTTGGTTTTGGAGCAACCAGCTGGGGCTCCAGTGACTGCCCAGAGGAAGGGCTGGGTGATGAGCTGTTTGGACTCAGAGCAACCTCCTGAACAACGGGGTGGGGGGTGCCCTAAGGAAGAGGAGGTGAGCAGTGAGTTGTTTGGTCTCCAAACGACCACACAGATCACCGCGTGGCTGCCTGGAGGAAGAGGCATGAGGCGGGTCATTGTGACTCAGAGAATCTGTATAAGTCTCCAGGTGGCTGCTCAGAGGAGGGGCCACATAGCCAGGCGATTAGGTGCAAAGCACGGTCCAGAGACCTAGGCGGCTTCTCGGTGGAAGAGTTGCACAGAGACAAGCTGAAGGGCGGAGCAAAAGTTCCAGGACTGCAGGCAGCTCCTCTGAGGAGGGGCTGCCTGAAGAGACTCATCTGCAAAGGGCAAGGCTCCCAGGCCCAGGAGGTAGGTCCAGGCCCCTGGGAACGTTGCCTAGGAAGGCTGCCCTGCCCTGGCAGTAGTTGTGGATTGAGGGGAACCTCCAGGAGGGGAACTGACCAACGAGACCTCCCCAACGGGTGAGTATTCCCTGCTGGGTGAGGTTTTCCCACAAGGACTGTAAAACCAGAGACACAGGCACAAACAGGCCTTGTCTCAGCCCGCAGCCTAGTTCCCCTTTGGTTGACCATTGGGCAACAAGTGGAGGCACCTCTGCCCACTAGCAGGGAATATACCCCACCTGAAGGCCACCACCCTAGAGAGGCAACCTTCTTGTGGAGCACTGCATTATCACCTTCCTCCAAGACTTCAGGCTACTGAAGGCTAAGAGGGGATATACTAGAAATCTTCAGTGTCATTATAAGTCAATAGAGGAAAACTGCAATATCTCAGCACTCCACTGATACCTGAACAATATGAGAAAACAAGGGAAGAGAATGCCTCAAACAAATCTAGATGTTACATCAATAAAATCCAATGACAGCATGGCAAAAGAAATTACAGAAAAAGAGTTCAGAATGTACAAAATTAACATGATAAGGGAAGCAAACGATGAAATGAAAGAGCAAATGCAGTCATTGAATGATCTCACCAATCGACAATTAAAAGAGCAAATATATGAAGCAAAAGATCATTTCAATAAAGAGAGATATTGAGGCTCTCTTCATGGGGTGATCCAAGATGGTGGGCTAGAGGGAGACTGCACCCCCAGTCGCTCCAGAACCCAGGAGTTAAGAAGGGGAGGCATTGAGAGACTCGGACTGAAATAGAGCCACAGGTGAGTCTGCCCACTGGGTAAAGCTCGGCCCGGGTGGCAGGCCCAGATAGAGGTGGCTTATCGGAGCCGGGCAGGGCAGCTAGAGTCATCCACATGGCAGCCCTGCACACTCCTGGCGGTGGGCCCCTGCCCACACAGCCAGCTTCTCCAGGTTCTCGGAACGGAACTGGCCCGCTAGTGAGAGCCTTTCTGACCAGAACAAGCTCCGAGTCCCGGAGCCACTGCAGTGCAATGTACTCCGGCACACAAGCAGCTTCAGGGACCAGGATAGGGCAGCCAGAGACCTCCCCAAGTAGCCTGAACCCCTGCGGTGGGAGGTGCCTTTCAAGTCTAGCTTCTCAGACCAGACCGCCCAGTGAGAGGTTTTCTACATAGAACCAGCCACAAGTCCCCAAACCAACGAAGAGCTTCGATCCGCAAGCAGCCTCTGGGATCAGGGCAGGGCAGCCAGAGAACTCTTCAGGCAGCTCTGCCCACCCCGATTCACACTGCTCTCTTCACAGGGCGATCCAAGATGGTGGCCTACAGGGTGACTGCACCCCCAGTCGCTCCAGAACCCAGGAGTTAAGAAGGGGAGGCATTGAGAGACTCGGACTGAAATAGAGCCACAGGTGAGTCTGCCCACTGGGTAAAGCTCGGCCCGGGTGGCAGGCCCAGATAGAGGTGGCTTATCGGAGCCGGGCAGGGCAGCTAGAGTCATCCCAAGGTAGCCTTTCACACTCCGGCAGTGGGCTCCTCCCACACGGCCAGCTGCACGGTGCAGGCCCACAGTGAGAGCATTTCCGCACAGAACCAGTTCCAAACCGTGGAACCAGTAGGGGGCTAGGGGCAGTTTTTTTCGGATGCGCTGCTTTATCAGATTCCTCCAAGACATCAGGCTACTGAAGGCTGGGAGGTGATACACTGGAAATCTACCGGGACACAATAAGCCAATAGCGGAAAACTGCAATATCTCAGGGTCCCACTGACAGCTGACCAATATGAGAAAACAAGGGAAGAAAATGTCCCAAACAAACCTAGATACTACATCAATAAAACCCAATGACAGCACAGCAGAAGAAATGTCAGAAAGGGAGTTCAGAATGTACGTAATTAAAACGATCAGGGAAGCTAATGAGGAGATGAAAGAGCAAATGCAGGCATTGAAGGAGGAGATGAAAGAGCAAATGCAGGCATTAAATGATCGCACCAATCAACAGTTAAAAGAGCAAATATGGGAAGCAACAGATCATTTCAATAAAGAGTTAGAGATACTGAAAAAAAAAACAAACTGAAATACTTGAAATGAAGGAAACAATAAACCAAGTTAAAAACTCCATAGAAAGCATAACCAATAGGATAGAACACCTGGAAGACAGAACCTCAGACATTGAAGACAAATTATTTAACCTTGAAAGCAAAGTTGGCCAAACAGAAAAGATGGTAAGAAATCATGAACAGAATCTACAAGAATTATGGGATATCATGAAAAGGCCAAATTTAAGAATTATTGGGATTGAGGAAGGCTTAGAGAAACAAACCAAAGGAATGAACAATGTATTCAATGAAATAATAACAGAAAATTTCCCAAATCTGAAGAATGAAATGGAAAACCAAGTACAAGAGGCTTATAGAACTCCAAACATACAAAATTACAACAGACCCACACCAAGGCACATTATTATGAAAATACCTAACATACAAAATAAAGACAGAATTTTAAAGGCTGCGAGAGAAAAGAATCAAATTACATTCAGAGGGAAACCAATATGAATATCAGCAGATTTTTCAATCCAGACCCTAAAAGCTAGAAGGGCCTGGAACAACATATACCAAGCCCTGAGAAAAAACGGATGCCAACCAAGAATCTTATACCCAGCAAAACTTACCTTCAAATTTGACGATGAAATAAGATCCTTCCATGAAATACAAAAGCTAAAGGAATATACAAGAAGAAAGCCAGCATTACAGAACATTCTCAGCAAAATATTCCATGAGGAAGAGATGAAAAACAACGATGCAAATCAGCAACAGGAGGCGCTAGCCTAAAGGAATAGCCAAATAAAGGAGAAACCAAGTCATGTCAAAAACAAATATGAGTCAAATGACTGGGAATACAAATCATATCACAATAATAACGCTGAATGTCAATGGCCTGAATTCATCAATCAAAAGACAAAGACTGGCAGATTGGATTAAAAAGAAAAATCCAACAATATGCTGCCTGCAAGAGACTCATCTCATAGAAAGAGAAACCCATAGACTAAAGGTGAAAGGATGGGGAAAAACATACCATGCACACGGACACAGCAAAAAAGCTGGAGTATCCATTTTCATTTCAGATAATGTGAACTTCAAACCAAAACTAGTCAGAAGGGATAAAGAAGGACATTACATGCTGCTTAAGGGAAGCATAAATCAGCAAGACTTAACAATCATAAATATCTATGCCCCGAACATTGGCTCATCCACGTACGTCAAACAAATCCTTCTCAATTCCAGAAATCAAATAGACCACAACACAATAATACTAGGCGATTTTAACACACCTCTCTCACCACTGGATAGATCGTCCAAACAAAAATTGAATAAAGAAACTATAGATCTCAACAACACAGTCAACAATTTAGACTTAACGGACATATATAGAATATACCATCCAACAAAGAACGAATACACTTTCTTCTCAGCAGCACGTGGATCCTTCTCTAAAATAGACCATATTTTATGCCACAAAGCTACTGTTAGCAAATACAAGAAGATAGAGATACTACCTTGTACTCTATCAGATCATAATGGATTGAAATTAGAAATAAATGACAGAATAAAAAACAGAAACTTCTCCAATACCTGGAGATTAAATAATACACTATGATATGATGAATGGATAACAGAAGACATCAGGAGGGAAATAAAAAAAATTCTTAGAAGTAAACGAGAACAAAGACACATCATATCAAAATCTCTGGGACACTATGAAAGCAGTACTTAGAGGAAGATTTATTTCATGGGGTGCATTCAAAAAAAGAAGTAGAAATCAACAAATAAACGACTTAACACTACAGCTCAAAGTGCTAGAAAAAGAAGAGCAGACCAATACCAAAAGTAGTAGAAGACAGAAAAAAGTTAAAATCAGACCCGAAATCAACGAAATTGAAACAAAAGAAATAATTGGAAAAATTAACAAAATAAATAGTTGGTTCTTTGAAAAAATAAACAAAATTGATAAACCCTTAGCCACACTAACAAAGAGAAAGAGGGAGAAAACTCAAATTACTAAAATTCGGAATGAACAAGGAAACATCACAACAGACACGAGTGAAATACAAAACATAATTAGAAGCTATTTCGAAAATCTATTCTGCAAAAAAACAGAAAACCTTGAAGACATCAACAAATTTCTAGAGACATATGAATTACCTAAACTGAACGAGGAGGACATACACAACTTAAATAAACCAATTTCAAGCAATGAAATAGAAGAGGTCATCAAAAGCCTACCAACAAAGAAAAGTCCAGGACCAGATGGGTTCTCAGCTGAGTTCTACAAAACCTTTAAAGAAGAGCTCATTCCAATACTCCTCAAACTATTCCATGAAATAGAAGAGGAGGGAACCCTCCCAAACTCATTCTATGAAGCCAATATCACCCTGATACCTAAACCAGACAGACACATCGAGAAAAGAAAATTTCAGACCAATATCCTTAATGAACATCGACGCAAAAATTCTCAACAAAATTTTAGCAAATCGCATACAAATATATATTAAAAAGATAGTGGACCACGATCAAGTGGGTTTTATCCCAGGGATGCAAGGTTGGTTCTACATTCGGAAATCAATAAATGTCATTCACCATATCAACAGACTTAAAGTTAAGAATCACATGATTATTTCAATAGATGCAGAAAAAGCATTCGATAAAATACAGCATCCCTTCATGCTCAAAACACTATCAAAAATTGGGGTAGTGGGAACATTCCTTAACATTATAAAGGCAATCTATGCTAAGCCCATGGCTAATATCATTCTAAATGGTGAAAAATTGAAAGCATTCCCCCTAAAAACTGGCACAAGCCTGGGATGCCCTCTTTCACTGCTTCTATTCAACATCGTCCTTGAGACTCTAGCCAGAACAATCAGACAAACCAAAGAAATTAAAGGGATACCAATAGGAAAAGAAGAACTCAAACTATCCCTGTTCGCTGATGACATGATTATATATTTAGAGGAACCTGGAAATTCCACCAGAAAACTTTTAGAACTCATAAGTGAATTCAGTAAAGTAGCAGGTTACAAGATCAATGCTCATAAATCCAATGCATTTTTATACATAAGTGATGAATCTTCAGAAAGAGAAATTAGGAAAACTACCCCATTCACAATAGCCTCAAAAAAATAAAATACTTGGGAATCAATCTCACAAAAGAGGTGAAAGACCTCTACAATGAGAACTACAGAACACTAAAGAAAGAAATTCAAGAAAACCTTAGAAAATGGAAAGATCTCCCATGTTCCTGGATAGGCAGAATTAATATTGTCAAAATGGCTATACTACCTAAAGTGCTATACAGATTCAATGCAATTCCAATTAAAATCCCAATGATGTACCTTGCAGAAATAGAGCAAGCAATTATGAAATTCATCTGGAAGAATAAAAAACCTAGAATAGCTAAAGCAATCCTCAGTAGCAAGAGTGAAGCAGGGGGTATTGCAATACCAGATCTTCAACTCTACTACAAAGCAATAGTAACAAAAATGGCATGGTATTGGTACCAAAATAGACAGGTAGATCAATGGTACAGAATAGAGGACATGGACACAAACCTAAATAAATACAATTTTCTCATACTAGAAAAAGGTTCCAAAAATATGCAATGGAGGAAAGATAGCCTCTTCAACAAATGGTGCTGGGAAAACTGGAAAACAATATGCAATAGAAGGAAATTAAACCCCTATCTCTCACCCTACACAAAACTCAACTCAAAATGGATCAAGGACCTTGGAATCAGACCAGAGACCCTGCATCTTATAGAAGAAAAAGTAGGTCCAAATCTTCAACTTGTTGGCTTAGGATCAGACTTCCTTAACAGGACTCCCATAGCACAAGAAATAAAAGCAAGAATCAACAACTGGGATAGATTCAAACTAAAAAGCTTTCTCTCAGCAAAGGAAACTCTCAGAAATGTGAAGAGAGAGCCTACGGAGTGGGAGAATATCTTTGCCAACCATACCTCAGATAGAGCACTAATTTCCAGAATCTATAAAGAACTCAAAAAACTCTACACGAAGAATACAAATAATCCAATCAACAAATGCTCTAAGGAAATGAACAGAAACTTCACAGAAGAAGATGAAGATGTACAAGTAATCAACAGATATATGAAGAAATGTTCAACATCCCTAGTAATAAGGGAAATGCAAATCAAAACTACCCTAAGATTTCATCTCACCCCAATTAGAATGGCGATTATCAAGAATACAAGCAACAATAGGTGTTGGCGAGGATGTGGTGAAAAAGGAACACTCATACATTGCTGGTGGGGTTGCAAATTAGTGCAGCCACTCTGGAAAGCAGTGTGGAGATTCCTCAGAAAGCTTGGAATGGAAACACCATTTGACCCAGCTATCCCACTCCTTGGCCTATACCCAAAGGATTTAAAATCAGCATACTACAGAGATACAGCCACATCAATGTTCATTGCTGCTCAATTCACCATAGCCAGATTGTGGAACCAACCTAGATGCCCTTCAGTTGATGAATGGATAAAGAAACTGTGGCATATTTATACAATGGAATATTACTCCGCAATGAAGAATGATAAAATTATGGCATTTGTAGGCAAATGGACGAAATTGGAGAATATCATGCTAAGTGAGATAAGCCAATCTCAAAAAACGAAAGGACGAATGATCTCGCTGATAAGCGGATGAGGACATATAATGGGGGGTGGGAGGGGTTAGCATTAGGTTTAGGGTTAGGTTTAGGGTTAGGGATAAGGAGAGCGGTAAGAATGAAGGAAAGAAGGACTGTATAGTGGGAAAAGAGGGGTGGGAGGGGTGGGGGGGAAGGGAAAAAAAACATCGTTGTCCTATGTAAACGTATGATTACACAAATGGTATGCCTTGACTCTATGTACAAATAGAGAAACAACATGTATCCCATTTATATACAATTAAAAAAATAAATAAATATATAAAAAAATAAATAAAATAAAAAAGAGAGATATTGAAAAAAAAAAGAAATCCTTGAAATGAAGGAAACAATAAATCAAATTAAGAACTCCATAGAAGCATAATCAATAGGATAGAACACCTGGAAGACAGAACCTCAGATAGTGAAGACAAAATACTTAACCTTGAAAAAAAAGTTGAACAAACAGTGAAGATGGTAAGAAATCATGAACAGAATCTCCAAGAACTATGGGATATCATGAAAAGGCCAAATTTAAGAATTATTGGGATTGAGGAAGGCTTAAAGAAACAAAGCAAAGGAATGAACAATCTATTTAATGAAATAATATCAGAAAATTTCCTGAATCTGAAGAATGAAATGGAAAATCAAGTTCAAGAGGCATATAGGACTCCAAATACACAAAATTACAACAGACCCACATCAAGGCACATTATAATGAAAATACCTAACAAACAAAATAATGACAGAATTTTAAAGGCTGTGAGAGAAAAGAACCAAATTACATTCAGGGGGAAACCAATACAGATATCAGCAGATTTTTCAATCCAGACACTAAAAGCTACAAGGACCAGGAACAACATTTTTCAAGCTCTGAAAGAAAATGGATGCCAACCAAGAATCTTATACCTAGCAAAACTTACCTTCAAATTTGATGATGAAATAAATCCTTCCATGATAAAGAAAACCTAAAAGAATTTACAAAAAGAAAGCCAGCATTACAGAACATTCTCAGCAAAATATTCCATGAGGAAGAGATGAAAAACAAAGAAGCAAATCAGCAAAGGGAGAAATTATCCTAAGGGAATTGTAAAATAAAGAAGGAAGCAAGTCCTGTCAAAAAAATAGACAAATAAATTAAATTAAAAAAATGATCCAAATGACCAGGAATACAAATCATATCTCAATAATAACCCTGAATGTTAATGGCCTGAATTCATCGATCAAAAGACATAGATTGGCAGATTGGAATAAAAAGAAAGATCCAAGAATATGTTGCCTGCAAGAGACTCATCTCATAGAAAGAGATACCCATAGACTAAAGGTGAAAGGATGGGGAAAAACATACCATGCACATGGACTCAGCAAAAAAGCTGGAGTATCCATCCTCATTTCAGATAATGTGGACTTCAAGCCAAAGTTAGTCAGAAGGGATAAAGAAGGACATTTCATACTGCTTAAGGGAACCTTAAATCAGCAAGATATAACAATCATAATCTATGCCCCAAACAGTGGCTCATTCATGTATGTCAAACAAATCCTTCTCAATTTCAGAAACCAAATAGACCATAACACAATAATACTAGGTGATTTAAACACACCTCTCTCAACACTGCAGAGATCTTCCAAACAACAATTAAACAAAGAAACCATAGAACTCAACAACACAATCAATAATTTAGACTTAACAGACATTTATAGAATATATCATCCAACCAAGAGCGAATACACTTTCTTCTCAGCAGCACATGGATCCTTCTCCAAAACACACCATATATTATGCCACAAAGCTAATGTTAACAAGTACAAGAATATAGAGACACTACCTTGTATTCTATCAGATCATAATGGATTGAAGTTAGAAATAATTGAAAGAGTAAAAAACAGAAATCTACTCCAACACCTGGAGATTAAACAATATGCTATTATACGATGAATGGATAACAGAAGATATTAGGAAGGAATTTAAAAAATTTTAAGAACTAAATGAGAACAAAGAAATATCATATCAAAATCTCTGGGACACTATGAAAGCAGTACTTAGAGGAAAATTTATTTCATGGAGCGCATTCAATAAAAGAAGTAAAACTCAACAAATAAATGACCTAACACTACAACTCAAAGCCTTAGAAAAAGAAGAACAGACCATCACCAAAATAGAAGAGGACAGAAAATAGTTAAACTCAGAGCTGAAATCAACCAAATTGAAACATTAGAAACAATACAAAAAATTGACAAAATAAATAGTTGGTCCTTCGAAAAATTAATGAAATTGATAAACCTTTAGCCACACTAACAGAGAAGACGAGAGAAAACCCAAATCACCAAAATTCAGAATGAAAAAGAAAATATCACAACAGACACGATCAAAATACAAAACATAATTAGAAGCTATATTGAAAATCTCCACTCCAACAAAATAGAAAATTTCGAAGACATCAACAGGTTTCTAGAGACATATGAATTGCCTAAACTGAATGAGGAGGACATACACAATTTAAATAGACCAATTTCTAGTAATGAAATAGAAGAAGTCATCAAAAGCCTACCAACAAAGAAAAGTCCTGGACCAGATGGGTTCTCAGTCGAGTTCTACAAAACTTTTAAAGAAGAACTCATTCCAATACTTCTCAAAGTATTCCATAAAATAGAAGAGGAGGGGACCCTCCCAAACTCATTCTATGAAGTCAATATTACACTGATACCTAAATCAGACAGAGACACATCGAGGAAAGAAAATTTCAGACCAATATCCTTAAGAAACATTCATGCAAAAATTCTCAACAAAATTTTAGCAAATTGCATAGAAAAATATATTAAAGGATAGTGCACCATGATCAAGTGGGTTTCATCCCAGGGATGCAAGGTTGGTTCAACATCAGGAAATCAATAAATGTAATTCACCATATCAATAGACTTAAAGTCAAGAATCACATGATTATTTCAATAGATGCAGAAAAAACATTTGATAAAATACAGCACCGCTTCATGCTCAAAACACTAGAAAAAAAGGGATGGTGGGAACATTCCTTAACATTGTAAAGGACATCTATGCTAAGCCCATGGCTAATATCATTCCAAATGGTGAAAAATTGAAAGCATTCCCCCTAAAAAAAGGAACAAGGCAGGGATGCCCTCTTTCACCACTTGTATTCAATATCATCCTTGAAACTCTAGCCAGAGCAATCAGACAGACCAAAGAAATTAAAGGGATATGAATAGGAAAAGAAGAACTCAAACTATCCCTATTTGCTGATGATATGATTATATTCTTAGAGGAACCAGGAATTTCCACCAGAAAACTTTTAGAACTCATAAGTGAATTCAGTAATGTAGTGGGATATAAGATCAATGCACATAAATCTAATGCATTTTTATACATAAGTGATGTATCTTTGTAAAGAATATTTAGGAAAACTACCCCATTCACAATAACCTCAAAAAAAATAAAATACTTGGGAATCAATTTCACAAAAGAGGTGAAAGACCTCTACAATGAGAACTACAGAACACTAAAGAAAGAAATTAAAGAAAACCTTAGAAGATGGAAAGATCTCCCATGTTCTTGGATAGGAAGAATTAATATTGTCAAAATGGCTATACTACCAAAAGTGCTATACAGATTCAATGCAATTCCAATTAAAATCCCAATGATGTACCTTACAGAAATAGAGCAAGCAATTATGAAATTCATCTGGAAGAATAAAAAACCTAGAATAGCTAAAGCAATCCTCAGTAGCAAGAGCGAAGCAGGTGGTATTGCAATACCAGATCTTCAACTCTACTACAAAGCAATAGTAACAAAAATGGCATGGTATTGGTACCAAAATAGAAAGGTATATCAATGGTACAGAATAGAGGACATGGACACAAACCCAAATAAATACAATTTTCTCATACTAGACTAAGGGGCCAAAAATATGCAATGGAGAAAAGATAGCCTCTTCAACAAATGGTGCTGGGAGAATTGGAAATCCACATGCAACAGAATTAAACTAAACCCATATCTCTCACCATGCATGAAACTAAACTCAAAATGGATTAAGGACCTCATAATCAGACCAGAGACCCTGCAGATTAGAGAAGAAAAGTAGGTCCAGATCTTCAACATGCAGGCTTAGGACCAGACTTGCACAACAGGACTCTCATAACACCAGAAATAGAAGCAAGAATCAATAACTGAGATAGATTCAAACTAAAATGCTTTCTCTCAGTGAAGAAAACTATCAGCAGTGTGAAGAAAGTGCCTACAGAATGGGAGAAAATCTTTGCCAATCATAATTCAGATAGAGCCCTAATCTTCAGAATCTATAAAGAACTAAAAAAACTCTACACCAAGAATGCAAATAATCCAATTGACAAATGGGCTAAGAAAATGAATAGACACTTCACAGAAGAAGATTTACAATCAATCAACATACATATGGTAAAATGTTCAACATCTCTAGTAATAAGAAATGCAAATCAAAACCACCTTAAGATTCCATCTCACACCAATCAGAATGGTGATTACCAAGAATACAAGCAACAACAGGTGTTGGCGAGGATGTGGGGAGAAAGGTAAACTCATACATTGCTGGTGGGGCTGAAAATTAGTGCAGCCACTTTGGAAAGCAGTGTGGAGATTCCTTAGAAATCTTGGAATGGAACCACCATTTGACCCAGCTATCCCACTCCTTGGCCTATACCCAAAGGACTTAAAATCAGCATACTACAGAGATACAGCCACATCAATGTTCATAGCTGCTCAATTCACAATATCCAGATGGTGGAACCAACCTAGATGCCCTTCAATTGATGAATGGATAAAGAAACTGTGGTATATATATACAATGGAATATTACTCAGCCATAGAGAATGATAAAATTATGGCATTTGCAGGCAAATGGATGAAATTGGAGAATATTATGCTAAGTGAGATGAGCCAATCTCAAAAAACCAAAGGACAAACGATATCGCTAATAAATGGATGATGACACATAATGGGGGGTGGGAGGGGATAAGTGTAGAATTCGAGTTAGGGTTAGGAAGGGGGCAAGAATGGAGGAAGAAAGGACTCTATAGAGGGAAAGGAGGGGTGGGAGGGGTGGGAGGGGTGGGGGGAAGGGAAAAAATAACAGAATGAATCAAACAACATTACCCTATGTAAATTTATGATTACACAAATGGTATGCCTTTATGCCATGTACAAACAGAGAAACAATATAAACAACAAGTATCCCATTTGTTTATAATAAAAAAAGATTAAAAAAAGTACTCTAATACAAATATAGAACAAGATAATGAAGGCATTGCTTGTGGAAACTGAGACATAATAAACTGCTTTATGTTTTACTAAATTGATGGTAACAATGGAAGAAAATCTGGCAAAAATTCTTCACATCACTGTGGAATTACCTGCAGATACAACAAATAAATAAATTTGTGTAATATAGTTTAGAAGAGTGATTAAAAAATCATTTTGTGTTCTGTAAAAAAAAAAAAAAATCAGTAGGCACCATTCCCATGGCATTAAATCTATACACAAAGCAGGAATTTTCCAAAGTATATCAATAAACTAGAAAGTGCCCATTTAAGATTAACTGGAATTTTTAATGGCAAAGTAACATAAACCAACTTGAAATGTAACCAAACAACTGATCCAAACCAGGTATTAAATGGCAGGGATTATGAAAAGACTAAAAAATGAACTTTGTGAAAAAATATTTCTTCAATTTTCAAATACTGATATTAGACTCAGTTAGAAATTCAGATTTTCAATTGGAATCAATCTTCTTCTGTTGTGTGGAGTCACAGGGTTTATGGAAAAAAATTCAACAACTCCAGTAAGCTATAACTGTAAAGTAATGGGAGTGGCTCCAAAATCCACAAATAGACATGACTGGTACTTCATCATAGGTTAATTCTTTACTAAAATAAAAGAAGCTGATTTAGGGAACTGACAATTCCTGAAATTCAAATGTGTGAGCTAGAAGAGCTGAAAGGGGCCTTTGAGAACTCTTCCCTCCACCCGTTTCTTGATCAGTAAAGGTTTGCAGAAGCTGAGAATTGTCTGGGGCCACTGAACCCATTGAAGAAAGAACAGTGATAGACATTCCAATTTCATATTCCCAAGGCCTAGTGGTAATTAACTACTTGTTCAAAACTGTTAGGTGAAGAAACAACAATAAAAATTATAGGATAAGGACTGGGGTTATAGCTCAGTTGTAGATCACTTGCCTAGCATGTGTGAGGCACTGGGTTAAATCTCAGCACCACTTGTAAATATATAAAATTGAGGTCAATTGACAACTAAATTTTCTAACTGTAGGATAAAAGAGCACACACAAAATGCAAGATTCTTCTAGAGAAACTAAAATAAGTCAACAACAAGAATTTCAACTACAATTTTTTTAGGTATATAATTTTTTTCTTTTTTTTGATTTATTATACACAAATGGAGTGCAACTATCATTTCTCTAGTTGTACATGAAGTATACTCATACCATTGGCGTATTCATACATGTACATAGGGTAATGATGTTTGTCTCATTCTATTATCTTTCCTTCCCCCACTCCCTGCCCATCCCTTATTTCTGTCTAAACAATTCATCCTTCTTCCATTCTTCCCTTACCTCCCATGCCCCCATAATACTTCATCAACCACTTAACAGAGAAATCATTTGGCATTTGGCTTTTCAGAATTGCCTTATTTCACTTAACATGATATTCTCCAACTCCATCTATTTACCTGCAAATGTCATAATTTTATTCTTCTTTTTGATTGAATAATATTCCATCCTATATATGTACCATAGTTTGTTCAACCATTTATTTATAGACGGGCATTTAAGTTGGTTCCACAATATATCTACTGTGAATTAAGCTGCTATAAACATTGATGTGGGTGTCTCACTGTAGTACGCTGATTTTAAGTCCTATGGGTATAGGCCAAGGAGTGGTTTAGCTGGGGCAAATGGGGGTTACACTCTAAGTTTTCTAAGGAATCTCCATACTGCTTTCCAAAGTGTCTGCATCAATTTGTAACCCCACCAGCAATGTATAAGTGTACCTTCTTCCCCACATCCTTGCCAACATCTGATGTTGCTTGTATTCTTAATAATTGCCATTCTAATTGTGGTGAGATGGAATCTTAGTGTAGTTTTGATTTTCATTTCTCTTATTATTAGAGTTATTGAAGTTTTTAATATATCTGTGATTACTTTTAGATCCTCTTCTGTGAAGTGTCTCTTCATTTCCTTAGCTCATTTATTGATTGGGTAATTTGTATTCTTGGTGTAAAATTTTTTAGTTCTTTATAGATTCTGGAGATTAGTTGTTGGGACTAATGCCATGTTAACAAACTCAGGCTGACTCCATACTCCCTGGGGGGTGAGCAAGATCAAGGCATCAAAGGTGGTTTCAAAGGTTAATGATGATAACCATCAGGGATTGTTTAACAACAGTTCCGCAAATGTTATCAGCTCGTGCTTGTCATATGGTCCTATGGGACTTTCACCTGCGTGTACCCCCCATGCCTTTAAGCTGATTGGTGCCCGCCTAACCTCAACCCTACATAAAAGCTATGTGACTTCCTCAATAAATGAGTTCCTGCTGTGACTGGTCTCCCTGATGCATCTGATTATCCTCTGCCCAGAGGACTGGGTGTGGGTGGTCAGTCAGCCCTACCTATCCTGGTCTGACCTTGTTGGGTACAGGGTCTCTGGTCTAATTCCTAGGTCCTTGGTCCATTTTGAGTTGAGTTCTGTACAGGGTGAGAGATAGGGTTTTAGTTACATTTTGCTGCATATGGATTTCCAGTTTTTCCAGAGCCATTTTTTGAAGAAGCTATCTTTTGTCCATTGTATGTTTTTGGCACCTTTGTCTACTATGAGATAACTGTATTTATGTGGGTTTGTCTTTGTGTCTTCTATTGTGAACCATTGGTCTACCTGTGTATTTTGATACCAATACAATGCAATTTTTGTTACCATGGCTCTGTAGTATAGTTGAAGTGTCAGTTGATTCTCCCTGCTTTGCTCTTTCCGCTAAGGATTGCTTTAGCTATTCCGGATACCTTATTCCTCCAAATAAATTTCATGATTGTTTTCTGTATTTCAATGAAGAATATCATTGGCATTTTAATTGGAATTGCATTGAATTTGTACAGCACATTTGGCAGTATGGTCGTTTTGACAATATTAACTTTGCCTCTCCAAGAACATGGGAGATATTTTCATTTTCTAAGGTTTTCTTTAAATTCTTTCTTTAGTGTTTTATAATTCTCATGGTAGAGGTCCTTCACCTTTTTTGTTCAATTGATTTCCAAGTATTTTATTTTATTTTTTTGAGGCAATTGTGAATGGCATATTTTTTCTAATTTCTCTTTCAGAGGATTTATCACTTATGAACAATATGCATTAGATTTCTGAGTGTTGATTTTATATCATGCTACATTACTGAATTCATTTATAATTTCTAAAGGTTTCTGGTAAACATTTTCTGCTTATTTAAATATAATAATGTCATTAAATAGTGACAGTTTGAGTTCTTTTTTCCTATTCATATCCCTTTAACTTCTTTGGTCTGTCTAATTGCTCTGGCTATAGTATCAAGGGTGATGTTAAATAGAAATGGTGAAAGAGGGCATCCATGCCTTTTCCCAGTTTTTAGAGGGAATACTTTCATTTTTTCTCCATTTAGAATAATGTTGGCAATAGACTTTTCATAGATATCCTTTACAATGTTGATGTATGTTCCTACTATCCCTAATTTTTCTAGTATTTGGAGCATGACGGGGTGCTATATTTTATCAAGTGGCTTTTCTGCATCTATTGAAATAATCTTGTGATTCTTAACTATAAGCCTGTTGATGTGCTGAATTACATTTGAAGATTTCTGGATGTTGAACCAAACTTGCATCCCTTGGATGAAACCTAATTGATCATGGTGCACTATCTTTTTAACACACTTTTTATGCAATTTGCTAATATTTTTTAAGAATATTTGCATCTATGTTCATTAGAGATATTGGTCTGAAGTTTTCTTTCCTTGATGTGTGTTTGTCTGGCTTTGGTTTCAAGGTGATATGAGCTTCATAGAATGAGTTTGGAATGGTTTCCTCCTCTTTTATTTTATAGAATTCTTTGATGAATATTGGAATGAGATCTTCTTTGAAGGTTTTGTAGAACTCAGCTAAGAATCTATCTACTCCTGGAATATACTTTGTTGGTAGGCTTTTAATGAATTCTTTGATTTCATTGCTTGAGATTGATCTATTTAAATTATTTATGTCCTCCAGATTTAGTTTGGGTGGATCATATCTCTAGAAACCCATAAATATCTTTGAGATATTATATTTTGTTGGAGAATAGATTTTCAAAGTAGTTTCTACAATTGTTTTGCATTTCAGTACTGTCTGTTGTGATATTTCCTTTTACATCGTGAATTTTAGTAATGTGAGTTTTCTCTCTTTTTGTAGTGTGGCTAAGGGCTTATCTATTATGTTTATATTTTCAAAGGACCAACTATTTGTTTTGTCAATTTTTTGTATTATTTCATTGATTTAATATCTGATCTTAATAATATTGTGTCTTTTACTACTTTTTGTGTTGATCTGTCCTTTTTCTAGAACTTTGAACTGTAATGTTAGGTCATTTAATTGTTGACTTTCTCATCTTTCATTGAATAAATTGTCCTCTTAGTACTGCTTTTACAGTGTCCCAGAGATTTTGAAATGTTGTATCATTGTTCTCATTTATATGTAAGAATTTTTTCATCTCCTCCCAATGTCTTCTCTTATCCATGCATCATACAATGTGTATTATTTAGTCTCCAGGTGTTGGAGTAATTTCCGTTTTTTACTTTGACATTGATTTCTAATTTTATTCCATTATGATCTGATAGAGTGCAATGTAGCATCTCTTTTTGTATTTTCTAAGAGTTTTGTGGCATAACATGTGGTCTATTTTAGACCAGGATATATGTGGTGTTGAGGAGAAAGTGTATTCACTCATTGATGGATGGAATATTATATATATATATATATATATATATATATATATATATGTGTGTGTGTGTGTGTGTGTGTGTGTGTGTGTGTTAAGTCTAAATTATTGATTGTGTTATTGATTTCTATGGTTTCTTTGTTCAATTTTTGTTTGGAAGATAATTTTC
>NW_025920108.1:1247551-1300424 GCF_902686445.1 Sciurus carolinensis | reverse complement strand
AACCACAGTTGATTTCAATGAATATACACCTTCTTGTTGATATCATTGAATCTACACTGATGTGACAGCATTGACAAATCTACACCAATGAGTAGATATCAATGAATCTACCACAATGTGTCAAATAGCTAAATCTAGACTGATGAGTCAATTTCATTTAATCTAACCAGATGAGTTGATGTCAATGATTCAAACCATTTGAGTTGATGCTGAAGAATCTATTTGGTTTGGTCAATATGAAAATATTTACACCAATGAATCAATATTGATGAATATACACCAAAGAGTTGAAATTGAAAAATCTACCACAATGGGTAGTCAATGAAAAATTTATCCCTATGGGTCAATATGAATGAATCTACATTGACCAATCAAAATTGATACATCAATATTGACAAATAAAGCCTGATAAGACAATATTTTTAAAGTATACACATATATATTTTAAAGACTGAATTTTGATTCATTGTGCACAAATGGGGTACAACTATTGTTTCTATGGTTGTACACAATGTAGACTCACACCAGTTGTGTAATCATACATGAACATAGGGTAATAATATCTGTCTCAGTCCATTATCTATCTTTCCCCACCCCCTCCCTCCCCATTTCCTCTACACAATTCTAAGTGTCTCCATTCTTCACTTACCCCCTGGCACCCTTTTATGTCTCATCATCCACTTATCAGATAAGATAATCATCCATTGTTTTTTTGGGATTGGCATATTACACTTAGCATTATATCCTCCAACTCCATCCATTTACCAGTAAATGCCATAATTTTATTCTTCTTTATGATTGAGTAGTATTCCATCATGTATATATAACACAGTTTCTTTATCCATTCATCACTTGAAAAGAATCTAAATTGGTTACATAATCTAGCTCTTTGAATTGAGCAGCTATAAATATTGATGTGTCTATATCACTGTAATAAGCTTATTCTAAGTCCTTTGGGTATAAACTGAGGAGTGGGATAGTTGGACCAAATGGTGGGTCTGTTCCAAGTTTTCTGAGGAATCTCCATACTGCTTTCCAGAGTGGCTGAACCAATTTTCAACCCCACCAGCAATGTATGAATGAACACTTTTCCCCACATGAACACCAACATTTAATATTGCTTGTGTTCTTGATAATTACCAATCTAATTTGAGTTAGATGAAATCTTAGGGTAACTTTTTATTGCATTTCTCTACTTAGTAGAGATGAGGTGTACTTTTTCATATATTTGTATATCACCTGTATATCTTCTGTGAAGTGTCTGCCCAGTTCCTTAGTCCATTTACTGATTGGGTTGTTTTCATTTTTGATGTAAATTTTGTAAGAATTTTGTAAATTTTGGATATTAGTGCTCTATCTGAAATGCACATAGAAAAGAGTTTCTTCTACACAGTAGGCTCTTTTTTCACATTATGGATTATTTCCTTTGTTGAGAAAAAACTTTTTAGTTTGAATCCATCCCATTTTTGAATTCTTGCTCTTATTTCTTGTGCTCTGGGAGCTTTTTTAAAAAAGTCTGTTCCTAAACGAACATGATGATTTAGATGAACCATCTCTGGTCTAATTTCTAGGTCCTTGATCCATTTTTAGTTGAGTTTTGTGCAGGGTGAGAGATAAAGGTGTAATTTCATTTCACTGCATATGGCTTTTCAGTTTTCCCAGCACCATTTATTGAAGAGGCTATATTTTCTCCTTTGAAAGTTTTTGGTACCTTAACTGTACTTATGTGGGTTTATCTCTGTGTCTTCTCTTCTGTACCTTTGGTCTACCTGTCTATTTTGGTGGCATAACATGTAGTTTTTGTTACTATTGCTCAATAGTAGAATTTAAGGTCTGGTGTTGTGATACCTCCTGCATCACTCTTCCTACCCATGTTCGTGTTGGCTCTCCCTGGTCTTTTATGCTTCCAGATGAATTTCACAATGAATTTCTCTATTTCTATGATGAATGTCATTGAGATTTTAATTGGAATTGTGTTAAATATACATAGTGCCTTTGGGAGTATGGCTAGTTTGACAATACTAATTCTGCCTTCTCAAGTATATGGGAGATCTTTCTAAGGCTTTTCAAAATTTCTTCCTGTAGGGTACTGTAGTTATCATTGTAGAGATTTTTCACCTCTTTGTTAGATTGATTACAATTTTTTAAATTATTTTAAGGTGTTGTGAATGGAGTAGTTTTCCTAATTTTACTTTCAGAAGATCCATCACTTATGAAAAGAAATGCATTAGATAATGTGTGGTGATTTCATATTCTACTATTTTGCTGAATTCATTTATGAATCCAAAAATTCTAGTTCTAGAAGTCTTCTGGGGGAGTTTTATGGATCCTCTAAATATAGCATCATGTAGTCAGTAAACAGTGATAGCTTGAGTTCTTCTTTTCCTATTTGTATCTTTTTAATTTCTTTGATCTGCCTAATTGCTCTGGCTAGTGTTTCAAGGATGATGTTGAATAGAAATGGCAAAAAAGGGCATCCATGTCTTTTTCCTGATTTTAAAGGGAATGCTTTCAATTTTTATTCATTAAGAATGATGTTGTGTGTGGGATTAGCAAAGATAACCTTTCAAATGTTGAGGAGTGTTCCTAGTATTCTATTATTTCTAGTGTTTTGAACATAAAAGTGTGTTTTATTTTATCAAATGTTTTCTCCGCACCCATTGAAATAACCACATGATTTATAACCATAAGTCTATTGGTGTGGTGAATTACATTTATTTATTTCTAGATGTTGAAACAAACTTTTATCCCTGTAATGAACCCAACTTGATTGTGGTGCACTAACTTATTAATAAGTTACTTATTTTCCAGTATTTTATTAAGAATTTTTGTATCTATGTTCACCAGGGATGTTGGTCTAAAGTTTTAGTTCCTTGATGCATGTTTTTCTGGTGTTGGAATCAGGGTGATACTGGCCTCATAGAACAAATTTAGAAGAGTTTCCTCCATATTTCATGGAATACTTTGAGGAGTATTGGCATAAGTTCTTCTTTGAAGGTCTTGTAGAACTCAGCTGAGAATCTGTCTGACTCCAGGCTTTTCTTTGTGTGTAAACTTTTTGATGGTTTCTTCTATTTTATTGTTTGAAATTGATCTGTTTAAATTGTGTATGTCCTCTTGATTCAATTTGGGAGGATCATATGTCTCGAAAAATTTTCAATGTTTTCAAAATTTTCTATTTTGTTGGAGTATATATTTTCAAAGGAGCTTCTAATTATGATACATATTTCAATGGTGTTTGTTGTGATATCTCCTTTTTCATCACAAAGTTTGTAATTTAAATTATCTAACTCCTTCTCTTCCTTACTGTGACTATCTATCTATATGTCTACTTTTTCAAAGAACCAACTTTCTGTTTTGTCAATTATTTGAATTTTTTCTTTAATTTCAATTTCATCGATTTCATCTCTGATTTTATTTATTTCCTGTCTTCTACTTCTTTTGGTGTTGGTCTTCTCTTCTCTCTCTAGGGCTTTGAGATGTAGTGTTAGGTCATTTAGTTGCTGACATTGTATTCTTTCCTTTAATGCACTGCATGCAATGAATTTTCCCCTTAGTACTGCTTTCATAGTGTCCCAGAGATTTTGATATGTTGTATTGTCATTCTCATTTACTCGTAATAATTTTTTATCTCCTCCTTTATATTTTCTGTTATTCATGCTATATTAAGCAACATATTAATTAGTTTCCAAGTGTTGGGGTACTTTCTGTGTTTTATTTTGCCATTGATTTGTAATTTTATTCCATTATGATCTGAAGGAACAAAAGGTAGTATTTATATTTTTCAGATTTTCTAAGGACTGCTTTGTGGCATAATATAAGTCCATTTTAGAGAAGGATCCATGTGCTTCTGAGAATAAAATGTATTTGCTCATTAATGGATGAAATATTCTATATATACATGTTAGGTTAAGTTATTGATTGTGTTATTGAGTTACATGGTTTTTTTGTTCACTTTTTGTTTGTAATATCTATATAGTGGTGAGAGCAGTGTGTTGAAGTCACCCAGAATTATTTTGTTGTGGTCTATTTGGATCCTGAAATTGAGAAGAATTTTTTTGATGTACATAGATGTGCTGTTATTTGGTACATAAATATTTACAATTGTCTTCCTGAATGATAGTTCCCTTCAGAATTAAGAACATTTCTTCTTCATCCCTTCTGACCAACTTTGTCTTGGAGTCCACTTTACCTGAATAACCCCCACATTTTCCTGAGTTGATGTGCATGGTATGTTTTTTCTCATCCTTTCACCTTTAGTATATGGATGTCTTTTTTCTATGAAATGAGTCTGTTGAAGGCAGCATATTGTTGGGTCTTTCTTTTTAATCCAATCTGCCAGTCTATAACTTTTTATTGATGAGCTTAGACCATTAACATTCAAGGTTATTATTGAGATATGATTTGTATTTCTGGTAATTTTGGCTTAATTTTTTTTTTAATGTGACTTGGTTTTCTTTTTTGGTTGGCTTTACATTTAGGGTACTTACTCCCTTTGCTGACTTAAATTGTTATTTTTATTTCCTACTCATTAAATATTTTGCTTAGAATGTTTTTTAGCATGAGTTTTAATTTGCAAATTATTTTAACAATTGTTTATCATGGAATAATTTTATTTTATTATCAAATCTGAAAGTTAGTTTTGCTGGGTATAAGATTCTTTGTTGGTAACCATATCCTTTAAGAGTTTGAGAAAAGCTGTTCCAGGCCCTTTTAGCATTTATTGTCTGGGCTGAAAAATCTGATGATATCTGTATTGACTTTCCCCTATATGCAATCTGTTGTTTTTCTTTTGAAACCTTTAAAATTCTATCTTTATTTGAATGTTAAGCATTTTCATTACAATATGCCTCCGTGTGGATCTGTTGCAATTTTGTACATTTGGTATTCTGTAAACCTTGTGTATTTGATTTTCCATTTCATTCTTTAGGCTTGGGTAATTTTTGGATATTATTTTATTGAAAAGTTTATTCATTCCTTTGGGTTGTATCTCTGTGCCTTCCTCAATCTGAATAATTTTTAAATTTGGTGTTTTCATGATATTCCATATTTCTTGTATATTCCAGTCATTATTTCTTTCATCTTTTCTCTTTGGTCAACTTTATTTTCAAGATTAAATATTTTATCATCATTTTGTAAGGTTCTTTCTTCCAAGTGATGAAGTCTATTGGTGACACTTTACATTGAGTGTATTTGGTTTATCGTTTTCCTCACTTCAAAGATTTCTCTTTTTTTTCAGAATTTCTATAAAGGTTAACTGGTTTCCAGTTAGAAGAGTTAAGGGGAGGGTTAATAAAGAGGCAAGCACTCAGGATGGCAAAGAGCAAGAAGTGGCTCTCATGGACAGTCCTGTTATTTTTTTTTTAATCAATTCTGGGGTCATATCAAGATACCTAGATTACATAGTAAACTTATCTTTGCCCATGTGCAGATCACATAACTTTCTTGCTTCTTAGAGTCCATTAGTACCAAAGTAAGATATTGTCTCCAGGACTCAAGGACAGATGATTTGCAGAGCATTTCTAAGCCATTCAAACAGAGTGCCTTTTGTCCTGAGGAGATTGCTCAACTCAAATGACTTTCACTCCTTCATATATTGACTGATCTGAAATCCCTACAACTCCACTTTTTTTGTTTTTTATATTATTTTGAATAAGTATGTCTTGTCTTCTCTTTAAGGAAGGTGGAGGGAGAAAGTATCACAAACATTGGCAAATACAAGCACAGCATAATAAAGCATATATAAATAAACATTCTTCAATGAATACCTGTTTGATCCTTGTAAAGTTTGGCAGCCATGAGATTAACCAACCAAATAAATCCCAATCTCCATTGTCTTTCTACATCTTCTTTACAATGTCTTTAAGATGATCCAATTCATTTTGAATGTAGTTATTATTATCAGTTAAATTAAAACAACACATACTGTTAAAATCTTGGCATCATATATGATGTAAAAACAGCAAATAATCAGTAGGAGCCTGTTATCAAGAATAATTTGATGATACAAATTTCAGGAGAATAAACAATTTGTGCTAAGTATGGAGGCACCATCAACAGGGATACAATAACAGAGAAATAGCACAATAATAGCCAGCATCATTATACAATTTTGGGTAAGTTTGGCAAACAGAGCTGTAACCAAGTTTTTTGGAGTACATTCTAAACCCATCTGGGCTAGCATTTGTTGAGCAGATTTTGTTAATTTTTTTATATTCCTCCAAGTAACTAGATGATTAGAAGACAGAGGGTCTCTTGGGCCTCTTGTTCTTATCAGAGATTTCTCCTTTGAATCAGAATTCTCTTCATTCAGTGTCAAATGCAATTTTGGAACCAGAATGTGAAGTCCTTGATGCCAACTCATGAAGATTGTCAAGTCTCACACATCTGGCAGGAATCCAGACAGGACCTGTAGGAGTAAGAACAGCAGCATATCCCTTCCCCCAAGCAATCAAAGGTGCAGGGTCCCACCATATCAGGACTGGTGCAACTCAGTGTTTTACATAATTTTTGGTATTGATTCCTTAGGAGCAAGTGCTTGTCAAAGGCAGAGGCTCAGAGATGTGTGTTATTTTCAAAATGTACATTAAGAGCACTTATGGAGAAGGAAATATTGAGAGCATTATTAAAATGAGCAAGGCCAGGTCCCCTTTTTTTCCCCCAAATGTGTCATCTTTATTCAATTTGCAAGTTATACACAGAAATGTATACAAATGCACACAATGTTTCTTTTTTACATACATAGAATCACACTATTATATTATTTTGTAACTTGATTTTTCCCTTTCAACAATATATCACTTTTTTGTATTAACTATTCTTACACTGTATAATTTTAATCATTCTACAGTAAATCACTATGTATTGGTATTATAATAATATTTGACCATTCACTTATTGGTCTATTTGGGTTTCCAATTATTATTACATAAATATGCTGCACTAAATATTCTGGTAGCTGACTCATGTGCAATATTTTTTTTCTTTTATTAACAGGTACTGTAAACATAAGATAACTCAATAGATTACCAAGTACAAAATCAACATACAAAAATCAGTAGTTTACATATATTCAAACAATATTTAGGAAGATTTAATGGAAGAAAAGTTATCATATAAACAGTTATAAAATATATTAACATACTTGGCAATAAAAATGATGTCTACTAAAAATTCAAATTAAAATACCTCTGAAGCCAAAAATATAGACTTTCTACAAATAGAAGGGTAATATTATTTTGTAAATTAAATTGTAAATTTAACAAAACCTCAATGAAAGCTTCACAGTTTTAAGCTATATCACCTGATGTTAAATTTAGTGAAAAAAAATAAACAGAAACAGTACCAGAATTAAAACACATTAAGGCTTTTTTTAAAAGCTTCAATATTTAAAAATATCAATTGTCTGTTACCAAAACAGAATGCCCTGAAGTAAGTACACTCAGATACACATAGAAATTGAATATATAAAGAGGACATCATCTGAAATCACTGGGAAAAAGAAGTATTCAATAAATATTATAGGGATAAATAAAGTAATATTCCTGCCTCAATTTATATGCCATGATAAATTCCAGATCTAATTATATGATAATTGTTTGAAATAATAACAGGGTGGGGGAGTCCTGATTGAAAGCATCCCATCTTTTTCTTGTGCTTGTTAATAGGCATAAAGTCTTGCAGGAGTCTATGTTCTCCATTTCTTTTTGGGATGACAGAGACAAGAGTATAATGGGGTCTAGTGGAAGGCTCTATGTGCCCAAGTTTTAAATGTTCTTCCACCAGCATTTTTAGTATGGTAAGTTTAGGCTCTAGAATGGACCACTGTTCTACCCATATGTCATCTTGGGTGTCCCACTGTGTGTGAATGGGCTTGAGCTTTAGGAGGGGAGGACCAGTGGTCTTTACAATCGGGGGTGCTGTGTTCCTAAAAGAACTATTTTGTCATGTACTATTATCTCATCATAAAAGGCCTTATCATCTGTTGTCCAAAAAGTATCCATGATTCCTAATTTATCTCATCCCCATAAGGTATTGGGAACATCAGTGATTCAGGAGCAAAAATTGCCCTTTTTGCTATTGAGGTCTTGCCAAATCATAGAGGAGGACACTTGACTAGTGGGTTGGAGACCACTCACTCCTTGAATGTTCAGACCAGCTATTGTTTTCCATTGCATTTTTCAGGTGGTAGCAGAGTCAATAATGGTAATATCTGCTCCCATAGCCACTAGACATTTAATGGGAACTCTGTCTAAGTGTATGGTCATTCTAGGTTTTGTGTCCAGGATTGGCAATGTCCAACACACCTGGGGATGTGCAGTGGTCCCTCTTACTTGCGGGGCTGAGGGTTGCCCTGTATTAAGTTTAAATTTTCCTTTTGCACTCCTTTGTCCAGTGATATCCTTGTTTTTATTAAGGAGTTTTTGGTTTTGAAGGCCTATTATCTCACAGACAACATTTCACTACATGTTCCTTTTTATTACAATTCCTGCATATATGCCCCAACTTGTTATGTGAGGGTTTTTCTCCATGCTGAAGTGTCAGTTTATTGATTTCAGCTACAAGTGTAAGTCTGGGGCTTGCTGTAGGAGTAACCTCCTGCATAGCTGGAACCCATTTTGAGATTGACTCATTCCTGACATGGACTATGGCATTTTTTGTTTCAGTATTTGCCCCTTCCTAAGTCAATTGTTTTATCAAGGAATCCTGAGTGGGGTCAGATGGAACTGTCTTTACTATGGCCTCTATAACCCATGACAAGAAGTCAGGAAATCATTCATTAGGAGATTGTATTAAATTTCTAAATAGTTCCTCTGCTTTTGGTGGTGTAGCAAGATTTAACTTGGTCAAAAAACATTTGCGACTGGGCTTGTGAGCTAAAATAATTCTCATGCCCAGCAAGCATGACTGACATTAAGGGGATATTATAAGTCAAATTATCTCTTGCAGTTTGTTCTGCTTCCTTCTCATAGGAGGCTTTCCATTGCAAAAATTTTGGGCAAGATAAACAGGCCTTGAGGACAGTAAGCCAATCAAAGGGCATTTGAAGATTAGCTAACCATTGGTTAAGTATTTCTTCAAAGTAAGGCAAGTCAGGACCAGAATCCTGAGATGTCTTCCTAAGAAGGGCAAGGTCTGGAAGTGAGGTGGGGATCCAATGTCTTTCACCCCCATCTGGACCCAAATTAATGGGGTATGCTGTAAATGGATTCTTGGGAGAAAAAGAAGACCCTTTTAAAGTTTTGTGCTTGGAAGAGGGAACTCTGGAGAGAACTCTGGAGTGAGTGGGAGAGGGCAATTCACTCCAAGGGTACAGAAAGGAGAGGAGACAGTGGGAGGCCTTTATTATTTGGCAGGAGGCCTTTGTTACTCCTGGGGTGGCTTTTGTCAGTATCTGCATCTGTCTCCTCCTCAGAGGTCACAACACTTGAAGTGGAGGTCTGCAAAATCTTATTCTTGTCATCTAGAGAATCATTGTGATTTTTAATAATATCTTCTGCTGAGGAGACCTGAAGGCTGGCAATAATCACTAGGAGAATTGGAATGAAAGTTGCCAGTGTGGAGTAGCCATCATTAGATCTTTTGGTTTCACATTAAGCCCATGCTGCATGAGAAGCACCTTTAAAGCTGTGAGCTGCGGAGTTCTCTTTGTAGAGGGGAGCTTTCCCATTGTTATAGAGTGAAGTCCCATGAAAGGGTGATGTTGAGTTGTGAATTAGTGTAAAGGAATCTCTCCAGAAGAAAGAGAATGACTGTGAGGCCACCTGCAATGAGCATACCTAAGCCTAAATAGGGGCCCAGTGGAAAGACAAAGGGAGCCTATTTTCATACATACAGAGAAGTGTTTAGGATGTGAAATATTTTGGTGCTTCATGGGGAAACTTCTGTAAGTCATTACATCACAGCTGTGTCCCTGTATGGTGTCTCTGGTAAAAATCTCCACAGAGGGAGATCTGGTTCCAAATTTGGGGTGATAAATCCCTCATGTTAATTTGCCAGGAGAAAAACAGGGGAAGGTAAAGCCGCTGGTTGGGGGGCACATAACTCGAGCCAGCAGTGGTGTGTACCTTTTCTTGGGGTGTAGGACAATTAGGAAAAACAGGGAAAAAAGGGGAGAAGAGGGGTCCTGTACTTACCCTCAGAGGACCATCAGCACACAGAAAATGAAGGGGTTCTTACCAAATCAGGAATCAGGTAGGACTCTCCAATCCCAAGGAGCCGTGTAAGGAGGCACATGGGCACCAAATGTAGGGTGTGCCAGGCTTGCTCAGACACAGGTAAGAGCTGGTGGAGCCAGAATCCAGACCCTGGGATTTGGGTAAAAGCAGGCGTATGGCACACAACCTGCATACTCACTTATTTGCAGGAAAAAAACCATATATTTTATAAGCTTTTAACCCAATCACAATGTGCCATGGGGGATCAGACCACCAGGCCCCTATACAGATTTTCCTTGGAAATACTAGGTAAATTTGGGGGCAGTTGTTTACATTCTCAAGTGACCAGAGTGGAATGTTCCTCTCTGTAGGAATTCCTGATGGGTGTGAATGTGTGAAGGTTTTCCTTTGACACACTTGAGACATTTACAGCTGCTAGCCAAGACTTAGGATTTCTCCCAACCAGGCAAGTGCTCTAACAATCCACAAATCCAGTTCAAAAGGATAGTTTTTATATTAGTTTCAGAGGCCATTTTCCATATTACATAAATTTGAATTGACTCCAGGAAACTATTAATTTTGGATGCAAAATGATTTATAATATTTTAGTATTAAAACCACAGGGCAACTCCTATAATAGTTATAAATTCTAATGTATGAATTTCATGTTAATACTAAAGGACATAGTGCATACTAAGGATATTATGTGAGTGTCAGTAGTTAAAGTCAGGGAATAATTAGGGTCTTCAGTCAGTGAGTGTATTGTGTCATATTCCACAGTGAGGATATTGTGTGAGAGCTAGAGGCCAACTGAGAATATTTTGTTAGTGAAAGAGGCCAAGTGTGGACATTTTGTGAGTGTCAGAGACCAGAGTGAGGAGCATTATGTGAGATTCTTGGGTCCAATTTATAATATTATGTGAGTGTAAGTGGTCAATTGAGGTAGGATTTGGATTTTGTTTTGCTGAATATTCATGTGTGGAAAAGAATGATACTCAAAATGATCTCAATCACACAAAATGGAATGTTGTGTATGCATATTCATGACCTGGAAGGCATGTCAAAGTAAGCTGCTTGCAAATAAATAACTTTGTTTTTTGCTTGCATTTTTATTTTTTCTGTAATTTACATATTAACTTTCTTTTAAAAAATGCTATTTTTAAAAAGATATCAAGTGAGAATTATATGTGAATGTGAGGGTTCACAGGGCAAATATTTTGTGAGTGTTTTATGCTACAGTGAAGATAGTATGTGAGTGTCAGAGGTCAAGGGAAAGGTGTGGTCAGAGACAAGGCAGTAGCCAACATTCAAGGGGCACAAGTCTTCACTGTTTTTGAAATCACCCTTGACGTATGGATTGGACAGGGGGAGACTGATTCCAGTTAGGATTCTATCATAATATTCTAGGTGAATGTCTGTGAGGATGTAAGGCTGTTCACAGTGGGACAGGGTCAGAAGAGATAAATCTGAGGGACTCAGTGAATGCCATCAGAGGACAAGGGGACTAACTTGGGGTTGGGAGAAAGTGGAAGTTGTGTATGAAGAGGGTAAAGGACAGAGTAAGCTCATAGGTAGAGTTAAGAGTTCATTTGGGACCATGTTGAGTTTGAGCAGGCTGTAGGACATTTGGGTGTAAGTATCCAGCTGGAGCTGGACAGAAGAAGAGTTTGAGGCTGAAGAAATACTATGGAGTCATCAACATGTGAGGGACAGTTAAAACCATGGAAGTGGATACAGTCACTCTTGGAGATGGTCTTCAGCCCAGGGAAATATGGGCTGGGTGGTCAGGAAAATTGTGGGATGAGTTGTTGAAAGACTGGTAGTTTGGAATTCTGTGGCTCTCTGTGTGTGTGAGCTGAGCTCAGGATACAAGTAAAATGATGCTCACAAAGGGAAGTTATGGAGTGTCCAAAACCAGATTAAGGGGGAACATAGAACTGAGGCTAAGGATGCTGTCATTTTTTTCTCTCCCTGAAACTGTGACTTTTGAATGAATATGTTTTCTTAATGTAATGATTTGGTGCCGGCATACAGAACTGATGGAAAAGGGAACATGAGCTACGTGGACTGGGTTAGGTAGCTGTGTAGGATACCTTCTGTAAAGTGATAGGACTGACTACAGAAGGAATGAAAATGAGGGGATACCCAGGAGCACAAATTCCAGGAAGGTTCAGAGGCCATGATATTATGCTTCATGGCAACTGGGGCATGGTGTGGTGGACAGATCCATGAGCACAGTGATCCCACCTTGTTTTAAACTTGTTTGTGGCACCTGAAACATACTTGTACCCTCAGTGTTCATGGAGTGGATAAAAGATATAATTAACAAAAAATTAAAATTTTAAGAAACCGTGGATGTAGAAAGGTGATGATGATTTCAAGTTCGAACATGGGCATTGGAAGTGAAGACAGTGAAGAGGGAGGGGACAGTATGGAACATACCCAGAGTTGTGCATAAATTTAGTCCATCAAGTATTGAGTGCTGAGTACTATAGGAGAATAAAGACTACAGAAATAGGTAGCAGAAAGTTATGCAAATTTCCATAAAATGAGATGGAACATGCTCAATGTTAAGGAAAAAAAGTGTTTACACTGTGTTCTAAAGACACAACAGGGAGAGAAAATCCATATGGTTGAGGGAAGATGAGGAATATCTCCTTTGAGGAGGTGGCATTTTGATGGGCAAAGGAAGGTAGGGGTAAGGAAGAGGGCACCACAGGACTAGGTTCTGGCAAAGGGCTGTGGGCAAGGACCCAAGTGGGCACATCTGGACAAGGTCAACTCACCTTGTTTGGCCAATGTGTGGGCTTTTTAGTTTACTCAGTATTAAGTTGGAAATTTATTGGATATGAAAAGTGAGTTCCTGATAGGAGGGTCCTTCCCTTTTCAAATTCATACCCAGGTTTTTCCTTCCCTGACAGCCTGCAGAATCAGGAGCTCCCTATGGCTACTTGCTAAAATAAGCATTCTGGGTAGAGGAAGAGAAAGCATGGGGTTTGCTTGTGGCTTTTTTCTTTAGAACTTTTCCTGAGTCAGCCTTGCTTGCCTGACTCCACAAGGCTATGGGGAGAGGATATTAAAGCTCATACTCTTCCAGAGATTACTCAGTGAAGGATTTATAGAAACTTTCCTTTAAAAAGTAGCCAAATAACTCTTTAAGGCTACAGGGTTCTTAGGGAGAACAGAGACATGTGGGAGGAGCGGGAGATGTCATTTCACAATATTTATTTGCAAAAATCATAGAAGGCACTTCAAACATTGCACAAAGCAGTGGATTCTGAGGTATTTATCCCTTGGAGAGCAATGTGCAGCTTATGTCCAGACAGTTGTAGGTACAAATTTTAGACAATAGAAGTATGAATCCTAACTCTTAATTATCACCTTGAGAATTAGAGAGGAAATGGTGGGTATTTCTGATCTTGTTTGAGAGAAAGCTGTTTTGTGCTTTTGAAAACTGTCCCTTTTTTGATACTGGGCATTGAACCCAGGACACTTTACCACTGAGTGCTACATCCCTTATTCATTATTATTGTTATTATTATTATTAATATTAATATTATTAATTGTAGTTGTAGTAGGGGTAGTATTGAGACAGGGTCTCACTAAGGGCACTGCTAAATTTCAGAGGTTGGCCTCAATCTTGTTATCCTTCTGCCTCAGTCTCCCAGGTCACTGAGATTACAGGCATATGCACAACCCTACCAGACTGAGGACTATCTTTTTAGACTTTGAGAGCCTTCATTGATAGATGAACTAGGAGATCCCAAATACCCTGGTTAATAAATGTTAATGTAACATACTGTGGTTGGGATCTGGCTCTGAAGTAAAATGCAAACACTAGTTCTTCTGTCATCTGGGCCTGTGGATTTGAGCCTCAAATCACAGTTAACTCAGTTTTGTCCATCTGTTTCAGAGCATTAAATACTTCTCAATATACAATTGATACTCTCACCCAAAAATATATGAAATACAGTTATTGAGGTCCACATTTAATTACTGATTCATTTATTCATTCAAACACATGTACAAAGCACTAGATGTGAGTGTAGTTGCTACAATTTGTTCAACATTCCTGTGTGCTGATATTCCTACAGGGTTTAGATGGATCATCCAATTCAATCTTCCCAGCAAACCTGTAATGTAGGTATGGTTTATTCTCCCCATTTTACAGATGTTGAAATTGAGGCTAAGAGAGATTAGGTAGTTTTCCTGAGGTTTCCTAACTGGTAAGTTTGGTTCTGAGATTGGAAGCCTGGCCAAGCTCAGGCTGAACTGTTAATTCTCAACATTTTAGGCCAGATGGTCTTGGCGTACTTGCAAAACTGCCTTGCCTGAAACAACTGAAGAGCTTATTCAACACATGTATTTACCCTAGTAACCTCATAGGTCATTGAATATATAGGAAATTCCAGAGTCAAGTGACTTTGTATAAAGTTGTTTACCTTTCAGCATTTCATGGTTCAAAGAGATTTAGATGTTTGTTTCTGTTTCACTGAGCAGGGCAGACCTTTCATTTCAGGTTTAAGACCAAATGCTCTTGATAATTAATGAAATGGCTGAGACAAATTCTAGGAAAAAATAACATGTCGGTGGCCAGAATGATGCAGTCTGAAATGCTTGCACCTTCACTGTGGTTCTTTTACAAAGCACTGTATTGACACCACAAATCACAGAAGAACTCCTAGTCACCAGAGAGGAAACCCACACTGGGCTGAGGAGTTTGCCTCTGCTGAGAATAAAAGCCATGCTGATTTAACAGCCAGGGAAGCCTGTTTCTCATCTTCTTTCTGGTTTGTTGGCCAGGACTCCTGCTGACTGCATGAAAACAAATGCCAGCATGACACTCTCCTGAGACACTCAAGACTGTTGGCTCTAACATCCAACCTGACAAGTATCACCACATATAGCTTTCACCATTGCCAGGGTGCTGGATTCTCACCAATCCCATGTCCAGAGTGAAATATGGAAAACCATTTCAGAGCTTTTTAAGAAGCTGTGGCAGGGTATTTAAACAGCAGATTCTAAGCTATCACAGAGTTGGTCAATAATGGAAGATGTAAAGGAATAATTTTAAAATGTGTACATGTGCTTTGTGATTTTATAATCTAAGTAGAGTGTCCACTGTAGAAAAACAATTCCAGAAAAAAAAAAGAAAGAATGAAAGAAAGAAAGAGAAAAAAAAACCCTTCCTGGGATCCTATTTTGTCAGTACACTAAACTTTCTTTAATTTAGGATGGGGAGAAAATTGAAGAGATCTTTTGGGCAGAAGTTGCTACAAATGAGTTTTCCACCAGAATATCCATACATTTTTCCTTTATAAGTTAAGTATTAGCATTGAAGAGAATTATGATATTTAAATTTTTCAGAAATAAGTTGTGCAGTTTTCCTAAGATGGTGGGGTTTTTTTCTTGGTTCACAGGAGGGAACATAATCACTGTGCTGCTCTCTTGATCACACTAGGGTCAAGTGAACCTCTATCAAGAACTGTCTATGTCCTTTACATTCCAGGCACAAAAATGGATTGCTTCTGACCCTAGTCCTCTACTTTCCAGCTTACATTTTGGGAGCAGATTTAGTCCTGTAGTTTCACTGAGTCCTGCGTACTGCAAAGGCCAAAAACTCTGTTCTAGGATAGTGTTTGAAAATGAACTTGTAAACATGAACTTCTAAGGGACACCTTTTCTCTCAATTCTGCAGAGACTTAAGATGGTGGCTTCTGCCTCAAATTTGGTAAATATATTGAGTTTACAAAGGGTGTTTAGAGGGGCAAGCCTGCACACCATTTCAGAGGAGATATTTTTTGAGGCAGAATTGGTGTACTTATGTTAACTATCCATAAGTGCAACAATTAGTTTTTGAAGTATTTTGTATATTTTCATTTAACTATGAAAACCAAAAAAAATTTTAGGGAAGTATAAAACATAAGAAAAAAACATAATAATCCAGTTAGTCAATGTTCTGATTTACATGAAATAAATTCAAAAGTAAAAATAGCAACAGATTTCCCCTCCTGGGATACAAAAGTCACCTGTATACTTCCTAATTATAATCAAGTTACTCCTGCTCTGTGATTAAAAAATAAAAGAAAAAAACAAAGCATCCAGGACCTTGGGTTAAAAAACAATGAAGACTTAGTTGCTTTATCTTGCAGAATCCTCTGAATTAGAAGAGTATTATTATTCACTAACATGCTAGAATTTTGCAGTAGTATCACTTTTTATCATTTGGATATTGGTAAAAAAAATTTTTTTATACCAAAAGACTTTTCCTCACTCACCTATGTTGTTATGGTTTAGATATGTGAGTTTAGGAAGGACAAATCCTAAAGACAGGAATGAAAAATGGTTGACACAGTGCAAACTCCCCATGCCTGATTCTAGCCTTGTCTCATCCACCCTGTATCCCATATTCCCAGTGTGGTTCATTTCAAGCTAGTTGCAGTTCTTTGGTTCCCATGTTATTTAGAACTGAGCATTTTGTCTGTTAATCTGGCAAACTTCAGTAGATTGTGGACCCTCAAGACTGCAAATTTATCCTGTTCCCCATGGTGTCTCACAGCATCTAGCTTTTACACTGGAGTACAAATGATATCAGCAAGTATTAGTGATTCTCTAAATGTTACGATGCCAAAGAATTCTTAAAGAGATCTCAAAAAGGTAAGTGTTAAAAAAAGATCAAGTCTGTTTACCTTTTGAGTTGGTCATTTTGTTTGTCAAAATTATATATGCCAAGTACCATCTCTGTGCCAGAAGCCTGATGTACATGGTGAGATATAGGATCTCTTCAGAAGATTGGTAAGCCAAAGTGATTCTAATTACTATCTTACTGCTCTGGTTAATTAGTGGAGTAAGGGTATCATGATGTGACTATGTCCTGGGAGAAACTGTGTTTCTTTATTTCTCCTGGCTCTTATTCCTAGCACATGAAATCAATCTTTAGTTACACACAGCAACACATTGATTTTTAACCATTATAAGTTAGGCAGGGAGAAAAACTAGTAATGGTAATTAAAATTAGCAATGAGTAAATCTAGTACTTTAAAAAAGCTTTAGCCTGGGCATCCTTATCTTTGATGAGGAGATAAAAGACCTCACTGTTTGAAAGGCTCAAGGTTTGAACAGCAGAACTCTGGGAATTAATAGAGCAGAAAGGATTTATGTGACTACAGTGAGCTCCTGGGGCCAGGACTCGGAGCTTCTGTGGAATTCAGCAAGTATTTGTAAACAATGAACGACCTCTATTTTCTCTCCTTATTGGGAATTCTGTTACATGATTGAAATATGTCTTGGTGACATCCTGGGAAAACCTTGGTAAATGACTGAAACTATGCTAATTTTTTCATCTAGTATTATCAACAATAAGTATTCTTTATGTTCACAGGTGTCCTACACATTATCTGGATTTCTGGGAGTTGGGATGTTCATACCCAGTATTGAAAATTAGCATCCACTCACCTGGGTGGTGTGCTAAAGATTTCTGAGTTCTTAGGTCTTAGATAGGGTCTGACAATTCAAGTGCCTAATAATGCTCTAGGTTCAGGGGTGTTATTTTGAGAATGACTGAAGGCCAGTTGTTCCTACTTTACATTTAGAAATCTGAAGAATAGATTGCATTCTGTGTGGTAAGGGGAATTGCTGGTGATTGTTCCAGGGTACTCCACCACTGAGTTGCATCCTCAAACATTATATTTTGAGACAGAGTCTTGTTAAGTTGCTGAGGTTGGCCTTGAACTTGTGATCCTCTTGTCCCAGTCCTATGTTGCTACAATTACAGCCCAGTTCCAATTTACCTGGCTTCATTACTGCTTTTAAAAGCTACTTGCTTGAGAATTTCAATTTTAATTTCACCAAATAGACCTGTTTTTTCTCTTGGTGCCAAACAAAAGGCAGCCCCCCCAAAAAATAATATGACCCAGTCTGAATGGCTAACTTGTTATATGGTCTTGGACCCTCCTTTCCTGACTGAACCATAAAACTAAGAGAAAACAATTATGCACCATTTAAAATATTATTACCCTTCCAATGAAAAGAGTAGTTGAACATAGCAACTTTTAAAACTGATAAACATGAAAACATGGTGAAAGGAAGATTTTTCTGAAACTAGATTTTGCAATTGATAAATTTTCAGCATTCAGATTATGATTATTTCCCTTCCAAACTTATAAAAGTAATCTATCAAAATAACAAACCTCTTTCACATATGTTATTAATGTACTGGCAAAGGAAAAAATCACACTTGGCCTACAACAAACTTTAAATGATGCTGGCAGGTTTCCTGTTCTGATTTTTTCAAAGGTAGACTGGAATCCTGAGGGTGACAACTGACAGAATTGAGGAGTTTCTGCACATGATCATTAATGTATATTCATTGTTCATACATGTACAATTATTATAGCAGGCTATCACATATATTAAATAAAGCCAAAATAGGAGAAAAGACACTAGTTGTTCTGGAAGTGGTATGCTTTCAAACTGAGATATATTTTAGTAAAGACATAGATGTGAGAAACACTCTGCTAAGTGTCAAATGTAAAGTACCCAGAATTACAAATAAAGTGAAATGTCTTCTTCAATTGAATAATTTGGATTTTTGAGCTTACATGTCTGTACCATTCCAACCTTTTAAACAGATTTTTATCAAATTAGAAATGCACCCAGTAGTTACAGATACATGTTGAAATCGGGTGGAGCTAGTCACATTTTGAGACTGTGTGCTGAAATTTTTAGTTTGACAAATCTGAGCCAGTAAATATTTGCAATGCTGTGCAGCAAGGACTGTAAGAGATATACAACATGTGAATAACAGGAGAGTAAACAAAGTTAGCAGGAACTGAGGGACTGACTGGTTCTTTGCATCCAGGGACTCAACAGATTCTGAGGAAGAAGTACTACCTGAGCTGAGCTGAGAGAAGGGACATGATTTTGACAGAGAGCAAGTATATTTTAGGACTTACTAGATCTGCCTGTTTAAGATACAGAAAGTATATTCAGGAAGAGACCTGGTGATAGATGAAGTATGAAAAGGAGGCATGGACTATGAATAGTTCCACCTTAATCTGCTGTTATACCTTCAGACATAATATCCATGTGAAGGAAGGAATCAGTAGAAAGTGGAAGAAACAGGAAGTGAGGAAAAATTATTACAGTACTTCAAATACTGAAGGGACAGTGTACATACAAATCAATTTTGAAGACATTTCTGAAGCATGATTGAGAAGAACTTCAATTTGGTTTAAAGAGTAAATAGGTAGTAAAAATGAGGAAGAGGCAAACTGATTATGTGACTATGAGACTGACAATGTTTTGGGAAAGATAGCTAATATGCACTCAGGTCTTCCTGTGTGCAAGGTAGTCTGGGCCACTTATCATGTCTTCTCATTTAATGCTACCAGTATTTCTGTTGTAAAGGTGAAGAAACAAAGGCACAGTGACATTGCCCAGTTTACCCAAGATCGCACACTAATAAGTGGCAGAACAAGATTCAAATTTAGTTTGTTTTCTTCACCACTGCTCTCACTGACTTAGAGCACCAAGGAAAAACAGCTTTCTTGGAAAAGAAGCATTGGTTGGGGAGGACTAAAATGGAAATGGTTGTCAAGTCCAGGCATGTTTATGGAGAAAAGTAGGCTGAGGACAGAAGTCTGGCCTATGCTTCAATGTAAGAATCATTCTGATTGCCCTCACCTGACTCCCATCCCCCACTCCCCCAAACAACACACAGTCCAAAGTCAGGAACATATTCGTCTATCTGTCAAACATATTTTCCTCTTGGTTTCTAAAAGCTGCCCCAGGTTATATCATGTCAGTCATCCCAAACATCCCTCTGATGCTACAGGGTTGGTCTATTCATTCCTTCTCTGTAGAATGGTTGCTGAAGGACAGAAAATGGAAGAAAATAAAAATCCATTGACAAATGAAGCATTGGGCTCCAGCTCTGCTTCCAGCTTCTGCTAGACATGTGTCCCCAACATTAGCTACTTTCTGGACCACCTGTAGGATCTCTTATATTCATTATAATTTGTACTTTGATCACTACCATTTCTATTAAATACTCTTTCTGTGAAGGAAAAACTGGGTGTTGCAGTAAGGAGTCAATAAAAAGGACTGAGAAACATGCCAATAAAGACAGGCCAATCAAGAACTGTGACAATTAAGTGTGCATAAATAAGAAGTTAGGTGCAGAAATCAGTGATGTCTTTTAAAATATCAGACAATACTAATAAAACCAAAAGGGATTCTTTTGAAAATATCAACAAGATAGACAAAGACCCAAAGAGGAAATTAAAAAGCACTAACAATGAAAATTAAATATCTGTTCTCCTTCAGTGTTCACTCCAAGTCAATGAGTATAGTGGTTAGGAGCACAAATAAGAGAATATAAAGTATATGTGAAGAATTTGAAAACACACTTGAATTGAATAACATTTTAGAAAGAAATAAAAATTTTAAAACAGCAGGAAAGAAACTGAACCTTGAAAACATCAATAACCATTAAATAATTTAAACAGTAATTAATACACACTTTAGCACCTGCCAAAGTAAGATCTTGGGTAATTTAGTACAGATAAATTCCAATCAGAGCTTAAAATTAGGTGTTGCTGTTTATTAGCTTTGACCTTTATGTAATCAGAATTTTAACTGTCTGCTCATTTGTAAAATGGATATAATTAAACATTGTATCCACTAGATATCAAATGAAATGACAGAACTTGATAAACAAGAAAGCACAGTTGTAAATAAGTTACTGAAATAGTTTGAAAAGTGCAAAAATGTACTTACATGTTCTACAAATATATATTGTTCTTCTAACAGGTGCCTTGCTCTGCATTTTGATATTTAGTGCTGATGTTTATATTTAAATTTACTCTGGCCTAAATAGGAATTATGCTACAAGACAATATAGAAAATAATTTTGACACATATCATCATAGGCAGTAAAATATCTGGTGCAGAGAGTAAGGTATTAATAAGAGGCCTTTACTTCAGCTTGTTCAGTTGGGAGCACAAATGATGGATTTGCTTCTGACCTGACACTTGTCACTAAAACATACACCTTTTTATCCTGCTATTTATCATCTTAGTTGGTAGCAATATAGAAATTAACTTCACACTGTTTTTTTTTATTCTTATGCATCATCTTTCTAATAAGTTTAATATTATTGATGATCAAATTTTTTTTTCAGAGTTTGGAGCTTTAGCTCAGTTGTAGAGGGCTTGTCTATCATGTGTGGGCACTGGATTTGATTCTCAGCACCACACATGAACAAATAAAGGTCCATTAACAACTAAACAAATAAATGAACTATTTGTGCACAATGAATCTAAATGCGTTCTGCTATCATGTATAAGTAAATAGAACCAATAAAATGTTTAAAAATACATTTTCAACTCTAAAAGAGATTCTTCTTTCAAATACTTCAAGATAAACAATCCTCATATTTAGTTTATTGAGAAAAATCTTTGTAGTGGTCTGGAAAACTAATGACAAATTGTAAAATACAGTATTAGAAATTACCAATTTATAAAGAGTCTGATTTATAACTTTTTTCTCAATATTTGAAGCAGATCAGCATTCCTAGATAGCCTACAACCTTTTAAAAACAGTTTTTGAATATGCTTTAGTAATATCTAATTTATGTACTTTTTTCTACTAATCTGTCATATAGAACAATTAAGGAGAGTTCATGACTTTATTCTTCTTTGCTCTAGGTAATCTTGAAATTGTCAACTGCAAATTAATCTATAGAATGGATTGACAAATGATTCATCACAGGAATGCCAATCCATTTTATAGAGAACCAAATTACTGTAGTCAGTTTGGAAATGTAAGGAACCACATCTTTTCCCAGGGGATTTGTAATAATTATTTTAATTTGTTTGCCCCCTCCAGTTCCTCACACTGCTAAACATCCACATGTCAGTGTCAATCCCCAGTCAGGACAAAGCTGCTTCTCCAGTACTTCTTTTGTAGAGCTCACAGAAATCCTGATGATATCTGACTGCAATTAAGGACTCATTAACTGATCAAATTTTCCCCCTGGGCTAGTTTACCGGTGCCATGAAAAGAACATTGTGGAAACCTGCGGGGGCGTCTGGATTTCCATCCAGTGCTTGACAAAGATCCTCTGGAGGATGATTGCAAAGGCTCATCCTAAAAGGAATTGCCGGATGTTTTGCTCCAAAGCATGGTGTTTTCTCTGTTGTGTTTTAATGATAATATATTACTCATTTCAGTCTGAACGGATTACTTAAGGGGACGAGGGGAATACAACAAAAATTCCAAAAAATATTACCTACAATCTGAAAAACAATGGGTCTTTACCACTAACAAAATTAAAAATAATTTTGGAACCATGCAATGAGTCCCTGAAAGCCTCTGGAGAAAATAGTTGGAGATCTGCCTTTGTCTCCAACAGGCTGGTTAAATTTTAACAGTGGTTTTGTTTATGTGTGGTAGTGAGGTAAGAGAATAAGGTTCCAAAACATTCCTTCCTTCCTACAAAGAATATGTCACCCCTATAATAAATGTTGGCACACAATAACCATTGGGACCTCTGCCCTCCTGTAACCCTTAACTCAGTAATTTAGATATTAACCAGAGGGACTTAATAGAAATGGTCACATGAGATTACTTGTCTATCACTTTAACCACGAGAATAATGAGAATAGTCTTAGGTCACGTAGAGTTTAGATATTAAGGAAATAAACATTGTATTAGCTCATCAATGTAGTTAGATATTCTTAAAACAATTGTGATTAGGTAAGGATGATCTGTAAGGTTGTTGTTTTCTGCCTATGCTTTGGAAGCTTAATATTAACCACAAGACTGCCATTATAGCCTGAAGAAAAATGTATATAAATCTAGTCTTCCCCAGAATAAAATGGGATTGATTGCACCAGAACTAGAGTCTGTGTCTTTCATTCTCCATCCATCGCCGACGCTGTCTCCCCGCACCCCATTTACTGGTGTGGAACCCATGGACTCCTGCTAGGGCTGGACCCCGGCAAGTGACGCCCAATGTGGGGCACTCTGATAAACCCCCCATTTATTAATATTAATTTCTTTCCTTTTCGAGACAGCTAGGATCCTGCCTGGGGTGCCACAGACCCCTCAGTAGAGAAGGCGGAGAAAGGATAGGCAGGGATAGAAAGAACAGCTACCATGGGAGGTAGTGAAAGCAAAGAAAGATCATTATTTATTGATATTGCTAAGCACTTATTAACTAAAAGAGGAATGCATGTAGAAACAGCTCAATTAAAAAGATTTTTTCATTTTGTGCAAGAATGTGCCTCTTGGTTTCCTGAACAGGGAAACTTAGATGATAAAACCTGGAAAAAGGTAGGCGATGCTATGCATGCACATCATAGATTATATGGCAATGAAAGAGTCCCCACAGACGCTTTTGCATTGTGGAATCTTTTTAGGGACTGTTTAGACCCTAGACATGAACGTGAGCAGCTAAGTAAAAGGGTAAGATCAGCAGAAGAAATGTCAGAAAAGGAGCCTTTGCTGACAGCCTCGGTTAAAAAATATACAGAGGAAACTGAGAGTGAAAGTGAAAGGGAATCAGATGATGGTGAAGACGGCAAAAGGGAGAAAGGTCTACCTGATCAGCTCTCCCCGTCTGATGAGGAGGACTTGGAAGAAGCTGCTTTCAGATATCATAATGAGGATCCACCTTTGGTGGCTCCAGTGGTGCCGCCCCTTCCTAAACCCCCAGATAAAATAAAAAGGAAAGTCCCAAAGCTAGGATTTCTAGGTGCTGTTCATGAGGCACAAAAACAGGGAGATGTTAGTATTTGCTGCCCTATAGTATGGGCTATAGATGAGGGAGGAGAGCCTCATTGGGAACCTCTCTCTTTTAAAATATTAAAAGAACTAAAAACAGCTGTAAAAGATTTAGGACCTACTTCCCCTTATACTCTGCAGCTAGTGGAGAATGTGAGCTCACAGTGGCTGACGCCTTTTGATTGGCAACAAACTGCAAAGTCGTGTTTAACACCAGGGCAATATTTACTTTGGTAAACAGAATATGAAGAATTAGCAAAAGCCTCTGTAAAATCACAGATGGATAGAAGAAGAAATAGAATAACCTTAGGACAGTCAACAGGAACAGGGGATTGGGTTACTCCTGCAGAACAAATTAAACTTCCTAGAAAGGTTTTAGAGGAAATTTCTAAATTTGCTCAGTTGGCATGGAGGCGATTGCCTTCTGCTGATGCTCCTACAACTTTTCTTAGTAATATTAAACAAGGTAGCATGGAACCTTATGAAGACTTCTTAGCAAAATTAGAGGAAAATATTTCTAAAATCATTACTAATTCAGAAGCCTCTGAAATATTACTGAAGCAATTGGCTTTTGAAAATGCTAATCCTACTTGCCAGACTCTATTAAGACCAATTAGAAGAACTGGCTCTCTTTCAGACTATATTAAAACCTGTATGGACAGTAGCCCAGCTCATATTCAAGGAATGGCTATGGCTGCTGCCTTACAAGGAAAAACTTATTCACAATATCTTAAAGGTATTAATCAAAATGTTAATGCTTCTAGGCCTGCCAGTTGTTCTGGCAAGCCTCAAGGTAATTGTTTTTCTTGTGGACAACTTGGGCATTTTGCTAAGGATTGTCCTAATCTTAAGAATCCAATTGTGCCAGCTCCAGTGACCCCTCAGAATACTGCTGGGGGAACTGGAGCTCCTCCTAAAACAATTTGTCCCTAAATGTCAAAAAGGATTTCATTGGGCTCGTGAATGTAGATCCAGATTTCATAAAGATGGCCATTTGCTTAATGGACTAGGACAAGGAGGTTCAAACATGCATCCTATAAAACAGTCAAGGCAAAATTATCCAGGATTTCAAGTCAATGAATCTTATTCAAAAAATGGATGAGGGGCCTTCCCCAGGCCCCTCTAAACAGTTGGAGATCCCCCAATCCATTTGTAGGACAACAATTAATGACCTGGCCAGAGGAACCCCAGGAAGTGCAGGATTAGATCTGCCTTCCTCTCAGCATTTAATTATTACTCCAGAATCAGAGGTTACTTTAATCCCAACAGGCATATTTGTCCCTTTGCCTGAGGGACATATGGGCCTAATAATAGGATGAAGTTCTATAGCAAAAGCAGGGATCCAGGTAATACCTGGTGTAGTAGATTCAGATTATTTAGGAGAAATAAAAATTATGGTCTATCCCCCATATAAAACAATACACATTTTTCCTCAACAGAGAATTGCTCAGTTATTGTTAATACCCTATCTTAAACTTCCAAATCAAGTACTAGCCCCAGAAAGGAAAGGGGGTTTTGGATCAACTAATACTGTGGCCTGGGTACAAAAAATTTCAGAACAAAGACCTATGAAAGCTATAGAAATAAATGGCAAAAGATTTAAAGGACTGCAAGACACAGGAGTGGATGTAACTTGTATTGCAGCTCATGATTGGCCTCCTAGCTGGCCAACTACTAAATCCCCTTCTACTTTGGTGGGGCTAGGATTAGCCTCCAATGTGGCAAAAATCTCTGTTATGTTACATTGGAGATACAAAGAGAAAACTGGGACTTTTCAACCATATGTTGTTCCTTCTCTCCCCTTTATATTATGGGGAAGAGATTTAATGGAACAACTTAATATTACTTTAACTGATGAACAGGAGGAAAGTACACCTTTTTCATAGGGGCCTCTGTTACCAGGCAGGCTGACCCAATTATCTGGAAGGACAACCAACCAGTATGGGTGGAACAGTGGCCCTTATCAAAAGAAAAACTCAAAGCAGCCACAAAATTAGTACAGGAACAATTACAGTTAGGACATATAGAGTCATCTAATAGTCCATGGAATACACCTATATTTGTTATAAAGAAAAAATCAGGAAAATGGAGATTACTGCAGGATCTAAGAGGAGTTAATAATACAATGGAGACTATGGGGGCACTTCAGCCTGGCCTCCCTTCTCCTGTGGCTGTCCTTAAAGGCTATCATATTATAGTCATTGATTTACAAGATTGCTTCTTTACTATCCCTTTAGCTAAACTAGATAGATGGTGTTTTGCTTTTAGCTAACCATTGCCTAACTTACAAGGCCTTATCAAAGATTTCAATGGAAAGTATTACCCCAAGGAATGAAAAATAGTCCTACATTATGTCAAAAATTTGTAGATCAAGCCTTAATTAATTGTAGACAAAAGTATCCAGACTGCTGTATGATTCACTATATGGATGATATATTGATTGCACATTCTCAAAGCCATTTGTTACAAATAATATTACAGGATTTGATTAAATATTTACAGAGATGGGGTCTGATAGTGGCTCCTGAAAAAATTCAACAAGAACCTCCTTATAATTATCTAGGAAGAACTATAAAAACAGATTGTGTCAGCTCTCAAAAGTTACAAATTCGAAAAGACAAACTATTAACGTTAAATGATTTTCAAAAATTATTGGGAGATATAAATTGGATTAGACCTTATTTTAAACTCTCAACTAATGATTTCAAACCTTTGTTTGAAATATTAAAGGGTGATTCAGATCCTAACTCAAGTAGAATATTAACTAAAGAAGGAGAACAAGCCTTACAAGTTGTTGAAACTGCAATTCAAAGACATTACTTGCAACACGTTAATTATAACTTGCCTTGGGTTTTTATTGTGCTAAAAATGAAACAGGTTGTTTATGGCAAAATGATCCACTTGAATGGATACACTTACCCGTATCAGGAAAGAAAATATTAATGTTTTATCCTACTACGGTAGCTTCTTTGGTATTGAAGGCCAGATTTAGAAGTAAAGAATTGTTTGCTTGTGAAATGCATGAAATAATTATTCCTTACACAAGAGAACAATTTGACCAATTATTACAAATTGATGATCAATGGGCTATTGCATTTCTAAATTTTACAGGAAAAAATTCTTTCCACTTGCCCAATAATGCTTTACTACATTTTTTACTTCAAACAGAAATAATATTTCCTAAATGGTGCTCCTCAACTCCAATTAACAATGCTATGTTAATATTTACAGATGGGTCATCAAATGGAAAAGCAGTTACAATAATTAATTCTCAACCCACAGTTCTATGGACACAAGAAACTTCTGCACAAAGAACTGAATTAGAAGCAGTCATCTATGCTTTCGAGACTGTTGCTCAACACTTTAACTTGTCCACAGACTCACTATACATTGTTAAACTGTTTCCAACCATAAAAACAGCAACACTCTCCTTTTCATCTAAAATTATACATGTTAATAAATTCATAACAGAACTTCACATTTCTTTATAGGTCATATTCAGGGACATTCCGGATTACCTGGTCCCCTTGCTCAGGGGAATACCCATGCTGATCACTTAACTAAAAATTTTATTTTAACAGCTATAGAAGAAGCTATTATATCACACAAAAATCATCATCAAAATTCATCTGCCTTACAAAAACAATTTCATATTTCTAGAGAAGAAGCTAGATCTATTGTTAAAAATTGTCATGTTTGTCCTAAACTTATTCCTTCTCCACAGATGGAAGTTAATCCTCGAGGACTTTTACCTAATGTCTTATGGCAAATGGATGTAACTCATATATCAGAATTTGGAAAATTGTCTTATGTTCATGTTACAGTTGATACCTTTTCTCATGTTATTGTGGCCTCAGCCAGAACTGGGGAAGCCTACAAGGATGTGATTCAACATTTATTCCTTTGTTTTTCTGTTTTAGGAATGCCTAAAAAATTAAAAACTGATAATGCTCCTGCTTATACATCAAAACCATTTAAAGATTTCTGTTCCAGATTTAATATTTCTCATTCTACAGGAATTCCTTATAACCCACAAGGACAAGCAATAGTAGAAAGGAACCACCAAAGATTAAAAATACAAATAAAAAAGCTAAAGGAGGGAGAGCTTAAATACTCTTCCCCACATCATATTTTACAACATGCTTTATTTGTTTTAAATCATCTAAATACTGACAAGGAGGGAAATACTGCAATGATGAGACATTGGGAAAGTAAAAGGTCAAAACAAAGTTTAGTAAAATGGAAAGATTTATTATCTGGTAAATGGGGAGGACCTGATGTCTTGCTGACATCTGGTCGAGGCTATGCTTGTGCATTTCCACAGGATGCTGAAACACCTTTGTGGATTCCAGACAGATTGATACATCACTACTATGAGCCCTATTCAAAGGAGGAAGAACAAAGAGTATTGGATCCCTTATCAACCCAATCAGACAGACAAAAATGGGCTGGTGTTTAAGATGAGATGGTTGCATCTTGCACAATCATCCGCAACTCGCAACTCAGACCTGCCGACTTGGGGACAAGTGAAATGCCTGACTGCCGCTGCTGAACACATGGTGAACAGCTCTTGTAAACCTAAAACCCCAGAGGCTTTGTTTTTTGCATTGATTGCTCTCATTTAGACTCAGGTACTGCCTATTCATGCTTATGATAATGAAGGGAAAGCTTACTGGACCTATATTCCAAATCCTCCCTTACTGCATCCAACTACTTGGAGCAAATCTAATATTAAAGTATTTACTAATGAGCCTCAACTACTTGGAGGGATTTCAGATTCTTTAATACCACATAAAGTAGCATTTACAATTACATTTCATGGAATTACTGAAGAGACACCAATGTGCTTTAGTACAGATAATCTACATGTGCCATTGGGATGTCTCCCTTTAAGTTATAGGACTTACATTACTGATTCTCCAGGAGAAGAAGACAATGAAAGAGATATATGGTCCCTAGAGATAACCTCACTTGGATATGCTAATTATAATGATACAAATATTTCAGAGGCTTTACCACCTCCTTTTAAACCGTGTGATGACTTTAACAGTCGTAAAGACAGCTCTTGGAATCTACTCAATTTAGAAACAGATTTCCCAAAATGGTTTGAATGTGGTTTTCATCATACTGCATTACAGTTTAAGCCACAAGGCTCTGCTACTACTATTACAGATTATTCTGTGTCTTCTCCTGATTTTGATTATAAACTTTGGTTAAAGATAAGATGAAATAAAACAGTACATTTTAATTTTGACCTTTTTCATACCAATGAGCCTATTCATAGATGGTTTATTCCTGGATGGGTAACACCCATCTATCGGAGTGACCTTATAAAAGGTAAATTATCTTATTTTCCTGACTTGTATAAACTATTAGCAGCTACTAATATAGTATTACTACAAAGACCTAAGTTAAGTAAACCTAATGACTTTGCAGTACGTGCTTGTATAAATGCTCCTCATGCTATTCTTATGTCTACCATAAATAATTTCAATATCATTAAAAATAAGGAAGTTTATAACATTTATTGCCATGATTGTGTTCTTACTAATTGTATTAATTCAACCATGTCTAAAGATTTAAAGGTGTTTTTAATTGTACATTAGCCTAATTATGTTATATTGCCAGTCAATCTTACAGAATCTTGGTATGATGACCCAGGTGTTGAAATTTTAAAAACAGTTAATGAACTTTTAAGACCAAAAAGATTTGGTGCAGCTTTGATCCTAGGAATAACAGCTTTAATCAGTATAATCACTTCCTTAGCTCTCTCGACCACAGCGCTTGTACAGGAAATTCATACCGCTTCACATGTAAATGATTTATCTCATAATGTGTCTGTGGCTTTAGCGGCACAAGAACAAATTGATAAAAAATTAGAAACTAGAATTAATGCTCTTGAAGAAGCTATTCTCTTTATGGGAAATGAGATTCAAAATATTCAAACTAGAATGACCACTAGATGTCATGCTAACTATAAATGGATTTGTATTACTCCTTTAAAGGTTGATAATAATACTAATTGGGAACAAGTTAAAACTCACCTTAGAGGAGTTTGGAATAATACTAATATAGCACCAGATATCAATGTTTTACAACTACAAATAAGAATGTTGAGTCAGGCTCATCTCTCGGTTGTTCCAGCAGATAATTTGGCCTCCCAAATGTTTCATAATATAAAAACAACTACATTTAATAGTACATTCCTAAATACAATATTACAATATGGCTTGAATGGAGTATGTATTTTAATTTTAATTCTTTGTCTTCCAGTTGTCCTCCGAGTAATCCTCAGACTAGTCAAGAAAATAAAAATCCAAGAAGGCCTCTTCATTTTACAAAATAAAAAAGGGGGAGCTGCGGGGGCATCTGGAATTCCATCTAGTGCTTGACAAAGATCCTCTGGAGGATAATTGCAAAGGCTTATCCTAAAAGGAATTGCCGGATGTTTTGCTCCGAAGCATGGTGTTTTCTCAGCTGTGTTTTAATGATAATATATTACTCATTTCAGTCTGAATGGATTACTTAAGGGGATGAGGGGAATACAACAAAAATTCCAAAAAATATTACCTACAATCTGAAAAACAATGGGTCTTTACCACTAACAAAATTAAAAATAATTTTGGAACCATGCAATGAGTCCCTGAAAGCCTCTGGAGAAAATAGTTGGAGATCTGCCTTTGTCTCCAACAGGCTGGTTAAATTTTAACAGTGGTTTTGTTTATGTGTGGTAGTGAGGTAAGAGAATAAGGTTCCAAAATATTCCTTCCTTCCTACAAAGAATATGTCACCCCTATAATAAATGTTGGCACACAATAACCATTGGGACCTCTGCCCTCCTGTAACCCTTAACTCAGTAATTTAGATATTAACCAGAGGGACTTAATAGAAATGGTCACATGAGATTACTTGTCTATCACTTTAACCACGAGAATAATGAGAATAGTCTTAGGTCACATAGAATTTAGATATTAAGGAAATAAACATTGTATTAGCTCATCAATGTAGTTAGATATTCTTAAAACAATTGTGATTAGGTAAGGATGATCTGTAAGGTTGTTGTTTTCTGCCTATGCTTTGGAAGCTTAATATTAACCACAAGACTGCCATTATAGCCTGAAGAAAAATGTATATAAACCCAGTCTTCCCCAGAATAAAATGGGATTGATTGCACCAGAACTAGAGTCTGTGTCTTTCATTCTCCATCCATCGCCGACGCTGTCTCCCCGCACCCCATTTACCGGTGTGGAACCCATGGACTCCTGCTACTGCTGGCCCCGGCAGAAACCTCTGTCCATTTCGCTTGTACTTTTCATAGCATGGATAGTCTACATTTATGTTAGCATTTTAAAAACTGTTTTTTTATATATTCAAGTATATCTGAAAATTCATGTGGCATTAAGTGAATTTTAAAGTTTTTGTTTTTATATGCTCTTATCTTTTAAACACTGAACACATTGAGAGTGAAGAAACTTTGTTAATATTTTTATTGTAACCAATAAGTATGTGAACCTTTTTTCTCTTTAATTTTGCATATGCTGAACTGTGCTTCTATACACACTATAACCAGCTGTGCCTTCCTTTGCCTTTAGTTTTATATCAATGTTTTATATATTTTTATTATTGAAAGAAAATGTTTGAAAGAAAAAATTTGTATCAAAAACTCTAAAGTAAAATTTTATTATTTTTCACAAGTAGGCAAAAAATGAAAACATATTCATGTCACTTTTTTTTCTTTTAGCTTTCAATTGTGCAAGAATTGCCTTAGAATCTCTTGTCAATTGAAATTAAGTAAATGTGATGTCCAAGTAACATTTTTATAAGAGTAAACTAAGTCATACTTAGACAATAAGCCTTCATAAAAGAAAACATTCTAAAGAGCACTTTTTAAACTTTGAAGTCACTTAGATGTTCATATCTTTTTTCCTCCCTAACAGAAATCTGAAATGGAAAGTCACTAGTCCATAGCATTCAGATTGCTATACTTTCTAGGTGAGCATATTGTTATTTCAAAAGATTAGCCAGGATTCTTCCTGCAGAAAAATCACACCAACCTTATATTTTTACTGTATCAATAGAAGATGGGTTTCTCTAAATACCTGCAACCATAATTAACATTTAAAAATCTAATATTTTGAAAGCTCACTGGTGATGAGTTCAAAAAAGTAATAATTTTGTAGCACCTTTGTGAGGATAGTCACAATTTTTGATGGATCAAAAAATGTACTCTGAGAGGTTTCAAGATGGTGGACTAGAGGGTGGCTGCATTTCATGTTGCTCCCGGACTCAGGATTCAAAAGAGGAGATATTGAGAGACTTAGGACAAACTCAAAGCCGCCAGGTGAGTCTCTCCTATTGGGGAGGCATCCCAGATGGGGTGGTAGTCCCAGAACGCAGGGAAATTTGTAAAGTAGAGTTGCCCAATGAGACGCCCCTCCCCCTGCTGGAGCAGTGAACATGGACAACTGGGAGCTTTGCAGAGAAAGCCGCTAAGCACAGCGCTTGGTTTCAGAGCAAACCGCCAGGCTTCGGCAGCTGCCCAGCGGAGGGGCCACATAGGCAGGCGATTAGGTGCAGAGAAGGGTCCCAGGACCTAGGTGACTTCTCGGTGGAAGAGCTGAGGGGTGGAGCGAAGTTTCCAGGACTGTGAGCAGCTTCTCTGAGGAGAGGCAGCCTAAGGAGACTCATCTGCAAAGGGTGAGTTTCCCAGGCCCAGGAGGTTGGTCCAGCCCCTGGGAATGTTGCAGAGGAAGACTGCTCAGCTCAGGCAGCAAGATACGCTTCCCCCCACTGGAGCAGTGAACTCAGAAAACTGGGAGCTTTGTATTAGAGGCCACTCAGCACAACGCTTGGTTTTGGAGCAACCAGCTGGGGCTCCAGTGACTGCCCAGAGGAAGGGCTGGGTGATGAGCTGTTTGGACTCAGAGCAACCTCCTGAACAACGGGGTGGGGGGATGCCCTGAGGAAGAGGAGGTGAGCAGTGAGTTGTTTGGTCTCCAAACGACCACACAGATCACCGGGTGGCTGCCTGGAGTAAAAGGCATGAGGCGGGTCATTGTGACTCGGAGAATCTGTATAAGTCTCCAGGTGGCTGCTCAGAGGAGGGGCCACATAGCCAGGCGATTAGGTGCAAAGCACGGTCCAGAGACCTAGGCGGCTTCTCGGTGGAAGAGTTGCACAGAGACAAGCTGAAGGGCGGAGCAAAAGTTCCAGGACTGCAGGCAGCTCCTCTGAGGAGGGGCTGCCTGAAGAGATTCATCTGCAAAGGGCAAGGCTCCCAGGCCCAGGAGGTAGGTCCAGGCCCCTGGGAACGTTGCCTAGGAAGGCTGCCCTGCCCTGGTGGTAGTTGTGGATTGAGGGGAACCTCCAGGAGGGGAACTGACCAACGAGACCTCCCCAACGGGTGAGTATTCCCTGCTGGGTGAGGTTTTCCCACAAGGACTGTAAAACCAGAGACACAGGCACAAACAGGCCTTGTCTCAGCCCGCAGCCTAGTTCCCCTTTGGTTGACCATTGGGCAACAAGTGGAGGCACCTCTGCCCACTAGCAGGGAATATACCCCACCTGAAGGCCACCACCCTAGAGAGGCAACCTTCTTGTGGAGCACTGCATTATCACCTTCCTCCAAGACTTCAGGCTACTGAAGGCTAAGAGGGGATATACTAGAAATCTTCAGTGTCATTATAAGTCAATAGAGGAAAACTGCAATATCTCAGCACTCCACTGATACCTGAACAATATGAGAAAACAAGGGAAGAGAATGCCTCAAACAAATCTAGATGTTACATCAATAAAATCCAATGAGAGCATGGCAAAAGAAATTACAGAAAAGGAGTTCAGAATGTACAAAATTAACATGATAAGGGAAGCAAACGATGAAATGAAAGAGCAAATGCAGTCATTGAATGATCTCACCAATCGACAATTAAAAGAGCAAATATATGAAGCAAAAGATCATTTCAATAAAGAGAGATATTGAGGCTCTCTTCATGGGGTGATCCAAGATGGTGGACTAGAGGGAGACTGCACCCCCAGTCGCTCCAGAACCCAGGAGTTAAGAAGGGGAGGCATTGAGAGACTCGGACTGAAATAGAGCCACAGGTGAGTCTGCCCACTGGGTAAAGCTCGGCCCGGGTGGCAGGCCCAGATAGAGGTGGCTTATCGGAGCCGGGCAGGGCAGCTAGAGTCATCCACAGGCAGCCCTGCACACTCTGGCGGTGGGCCCCGCCCACACAGCCAGCTTCTCCAGGTTCTCGGAACGGAACTGGCCCGCTAGTGAGAGCCTTTCTGACCAGAACAAGCTCCGAGTCCCGGAGCCACTGCAGTGCAATGTACTCCGGCACACAAGCAGCTTCAGGGACCAGGATAGGGCAGCCAGAGACCTCCCCAAGTAGCCTGGACCCCTGCGGTGGGAGGTGCCTTTCAAGTCTAGCTTCTCAGACCAGACCGCCCAGTGAGAGGTTTTCTACATAGAACCAGCCACAAGTCCCCAAACCAACGAAGAGCTTCGATCCGCAAGCAGCCTCTGGGATCAGGGCAGGGCAGCCAGAGAACTCTTCAGGCAGCTCTGCCCACTCCGGACACACGCTCTCTTCACAGGGCGATCCAAGATGGTGGCCTACAGGGTGACTGCACCCCCAGTCGCTCCAGAACCCAGGAGTTAAGAAGGGGAGGCATTGAGAGACTCGGACTGAAATAGAGCCACAGGTGAGTCTGCCCACTGGGTAAAGCTCGGCCCGGGTGGCAGGCCCAGATAGAGGTGGCTTATCGGAGCCGGGCAGGGCAGCTAGAGTCATCCCAAGGTAGCCTTTCACACTCCGGCAGTGGGCTCCTCCCACACGGCCAGCTGCACGGTGCAGGCCCACAGTGAGAGCATTTCCGCACAGAACCAGTTCCAAACCGTGGAACCAGTAGGGGGCTAGGGGCAGTTTTTTTTCGGATGCGCTGCTTTATCAGATTCCTCCAAGACATCAGGCTACTGAAGGCTGGGAGGTGATACACTGGAAATCTACCGGGACACAATAAGCCAATAGCGGAAAACTGCAATATCTCAGGGTCCCACTGACAGCTGACCAATATGAGAAAACAAGGGAAGAAAATGTCCCAAACAAACCTAGATACTACATCAATAAAACCCAATGACAGCACAGCAGAAGAAATGTCAGAAAGGGAGTTCAGAATGTACGTAATTAAAACGATCAGGGAAGCTAATGAGGAGATGAAAGAGCAAATGCAGGCATTGAAGGAGGAGATGAAAGAGCAAATGCAGGCATTAAATGATCGCACCAATCAACAGTTAAAAGAGCAAATATGGGAAGCAACAGATCATTTCAATAAAGAGTTAGAGATACTGAAAAAAAAAACAAACTGAAATACTTGAAATGAAGGAAACAATAAACCAAGTTAAAAACTCCATAGAAAGCATAACCAATAGGATAGAACACCTGGAAGACAGAACCTCAGACATTGAAGACAAATTATTTAACCTTGAAAGCAAAGTTGGCCAAACAGAAAAGATGGTAAGAAATCATGAACAGAATCTACAAGAATTATGGGATATCATGAAAAGGCCAAATTTAAGAATTATTGGGATTGAGGAAGGCTTAGAGAAACAAACCAAAGGAATGAACAATGTATTCAATGAAATAATAACAGAAAATTTCCCAAATCTGAAGAATGAAATGGAAAACCAAGTACAAGAGGCTTATAGAACTCCAAACATACAAAATTACAACAGACCCACACCAAGGCACATTATTATGAAAATACCTAACATACAAAATAAAGACAGAATTTTAAAGGCTGCGAGAGAAAAGAATCAAATTACATTCAGAGGGAAACCAATATGAATATCAGCAGATTTTTCAATCCAGACCCTAAAAGCTAGAAGGGCCTGGAACAACATATACCAAGCCCTGAAAAAAAAACGGATGCCAACCAAGAATCTTATATCCAGCAAAACTTACCTTCAATTTTGACGATGAAATAAGATCCTTCCATGAAATACAAAAGCTAAAGGAATATACAAGAAGAAAGCCAGAATTACAGAACATTCTCAGCAAAATATTCCATGAGGAAGAGATGAAAAACAACGATGCAAATCAGCAACAGGAGGCGCTAGCCTAAAGGAATAGCCAAATAAAGGAGAAACCAAGTCATGTCAAAAACAAATATGAGTCAAATGACTGGGAATACAAATCATATCACAATAATAACGCTGAATGTCAATGGCCTGAATTCATCAATCAAAAGACAAAGACTGGCAGATTGGATTAAAAAGAAAAATCCAACAATATGCTGCCTGCAAGAGACTCATCTCATAGAAAGAGAAACCCATAGACTAAAGGTGAAAGGATGGGGAAAAACATACCATGCACACGGACACAGCAAAAAAGCTGGAGTATCCATTTTCATTTCAGATAATGTGAACTTCAAACCAAAACTAGTCAGAAGGGATAAAGAAGGACATTACATGCTGCTTAAGGGAAGCATAAATCAGCAAGACTTAACAATCATAAATATCTATGCCCCGAACATTGGCTCATCCACGTACGTCAAACAAATCCTTCTCAATTCCAGAAATCAAATAGACCACAACACAATAATACTAGGCGATTTTAACACACCTCTCTCACCACTGGATAGATCGTCCAAACAAAAATTGAATAAAGAAACTATAGATCTCAACAACACAGTCAACAATTTAGACTTAACGGACATATATAGAATATACCATCCAACAAAGAACGAATACACTTTCTTCTCAGCAGCACGTGGATCCTTCTCTAAAATAGACCATATTTTATGCCACAAAGCTACTGTTAGCAAATACAAGAAGATAGAGATACTACCTTGTACTCTATCAGATCATAATGGATTGAAATTAGAAATAAATGACAGAATAAAAAACAGAAACTTCTCCAATACCTGGAGATTAAATAATACACTATGATATGATGAATGGATAACAGAAGACATCAGGAGGGAAATAAAAAAAAATTCTTAGAAGTAAACGAGAACAAAGACACATCATATCAAAATCTCTGGGACACTATGAAAGCAGTACTTAGAGGAAGATTTATTTCATGGGGTGCATTCAAAAAAAGAAGTAGAAATCAACAAATAAACGACTTAACACTACAGCTCAAAGTGCTAGAAAAAGAAGAGCAGACCAATACCAAAAGTAGTAGAAGACAGGAAAAAGTTAAAATCAGAGCCGAAATCAACGAAATTGAAACAAAAGAAATAATTGGAAAAATTAACAAAATAAATAGTTGGTTCTTTGAAAAAATAAACAAAATTGATAAACCCTTAGCCACACTAACAAAGAGAAAGAGGGAGAAAACTCAAATTACTAAAATTCGGAATGAACAAGGAAACATCACAACAGACACGAGTGAAATACAAAACATAATTAGAAGCTATTTCGAAAATCTATACTGCAAAAAAACAGAAAACCTTGAAGACATCAACAAATTTCTAGAGACATATGAATTACCTAAACTGAACGAGGAGGACATACACAACTTAAATAAACCAATTTCAAGCAATGAAATAGAAGAGGTCATCAAAAGCCTACCAACAAAGAAAAGTCCAGGACCAGATGGGTTCTCAGCCGAGTTCTACAAAACCTTTAAAGAAGAGCTCATTCCAATACTCCTCAAACTATTCCATGAAATAGAAGAGGAGGGAACCCTCCCAAACTCGTTCTATGAAGCCAATATCACCCTGATACCTAAACCAGACAGACACATCGAGAAAAGAAAATTTCAGACCAATATCCTTAATGAACATCGATGCAAAAATTCTCAACAAAATTTTAGCAAATCGCATACAAATATATATTAAAAAGATAGTGCACCACGATCAAGTGGGTTTTATCCCAGGGATGCAAGGTTGGTTCAACATTCGGAAATCAATAAATGTCATTCACCATATCAACAGACTTAAAGTTAAGAATCACATGATTATTTCAATAGATGCAGAAAAAGCATTCGATAAAATACAGCATCCCTTCATGCTCAAAACACTATCAAAAATTGGGGTAGTGGGAAAATTCCTTAACATTATAAAGGCAATCTATGCTAAGCCCATGGCTAATATCATTCTAAATGGTGAAAAATTGAAAGCATTCCCCCTAAAAACTGGCACAAGCCAGGGATGCCCTCTTTCACTGCTTCTATTCAACATCGTCCTTGAGACTCTAGCCAGAACAATCAGACAAACCAAAGAAATTAAAGGGATACCAATAGGAAAAGAAGAACTCAAACTATCCCTGTTCGCTGATGACATGATTATATATTTAGAGGAACCTGGAAATTCCACCAGAAAACTTTTAGAACTCATAAGTGAATTCAGTAAAGTAGCAGGTTACAAGATCAATGCTCATAAATCCAATGCATTTTTATACATAAGTGATGAATCTTCAGAAAGAGAAATTAGGAAAACTACCCCATTCACAATAGCCTCAAAAAAAATAAAATACTTGGGAATCAATCTCACAAAAGAGGTGAAAGACCTGTACAATGAGAACTACAGAACACTAAAGAAAGAAATTCAAGAAAACTTAGAAAATGGAAAGATCTCCCATGTTCCTGGATAGGCAGAATTAATATTGTCAAAATGGCTATACTACCTAAAGTGCTATACAGATTCAATGCAATTCCAATTAAAATCCCAATGATGTACCTTGCAGAAATAGAGCAAGCAATTATGAAATTCATCTGGAAGAATAAAAAACCTAGAATAGCTAAAGCAATCCTCAGTAGCAAGAGTGAAGCAGGGGGTATTGCAATACCAGATCTTCAACTCTACTACAAAGCAATAGTAACAAAAACGGCATGGTATTGGTACCAAAATAGACAGGTAGATCAATGGTACAGAATAGAGGACATGGACACAAACCTAAATAAATACAATTTTCTCATACTAGAAAAAGGTTCCAAAAATATGCAATGGAGAAAAGATAGCCTCTTCAACAAATGGTGCTGGGAAAACTGGAAAACAATATGCAATAGAAGGAAATTAAACCCCTATCTCTCACCCTACACAAAACTCAACTCAAAATGGATCAAGGACCTTGGAATCAGACCAGAGACCCTGCATCTTATAGAAGAAAAAGTAGGTCCAAATCTTCAACTTGTTGGCTTAGGATCAGACTTCCTTAACAGGACTCCCATAGCACAAGAAATAAAAGCAAGAATCAACAACTGGGATAGATTCAAACTAAAAAGCTTTCTCTCAGCAAAGGAAACTCTCAGAAATGTGAAGAGAGAGCCTACGGAGTGGGAGAATATCTTTGCCAACCATACCTCAGATAGAGCACTAATTTCCAGAATCTATAAAGAACTCAAAAAACTCTACACGAAGAATACAAATAATCCAATCAACAAATGCTCTAAGGAAATGAACAGAAACTTCACAGAAGAAGATGTACAAGTAATCAACAGATATATGAAGAAATGTTCAACATCCCTAGTAATAAGGGAAATGCAAATCAAAACTACCCTAAGATTTCATCTCACCCCAATTAGAATGGCGATTATCAAGAATACAAGCAACAATAGGTGTTGGCGAGGATGTGGTGAAAAAGGAACACTCATACGTTGCTGGTGGGGTTGCAAATTAGTGCAGCCACTCTAGAAAGCAGTGTGGAGATTCCTCAGAAAGCTTGGAATGGAAACACCATTTGACCCAGCTATCCCACTCCTTGGCCTATACCCAAATGATTTAAAATCAGCATACTACAGAGATACAGCCACATCAATGTTCATTGCTGCTCAATTCACCATAGCCAGATTGTGGAACCAACCTAGATGCCCTTCAGTTGATGAATGGATAAAGAAACTGTGGCATATTTATACAATGGAATATTACTCCACAATGAAGAATGATAAAATTATGGCATTTTTAGGCAAATGGACGAAATTGGAGAATATCATGCTAAGTGAGATAAGCCAATCTCAAAAAACGAAAGGACGAATGATCTCGCTGATAAGCGGATGAGGACATATAATGGGGGGTGGGAGGGGTTAGCATTAGGTTTAGGGTTAGGTTTAGGGTTAGGGATAAGGAGAGCGGTAAGAATGAAGGAAAGAAGGACTGTATAGTGGGAAAAGAGGGGTGGGAGGGGTGGGGGGGAAGGGAAAAAAAAACATCGTTGTCCTATGTAAACGTATGATTACACAAATGGTATGCCTTGACTCTATGTAAAAATAGAGAAACAACATGTATCCCATTTATATACAATTAAAAAAATAAATAAATATATAAAAAAATAAATAAAATAAAAAAGAGAGATATTGAAAAAAAAAAGAAATCCTTGAAATGAAGGAAACAATAAATCAAATTAAGAACTCCATAGAAGCATAATCAATAGGATAGAACACCTGGAAGACAGAACCTCAGGTAGTGAAGACAAAATACTTAACCTTGAAAAAAAAGTTGAACAAACAGAGAAGATGGTAAGAAATCATGAACAGAATCTCCAAGAACTATGGGATATCATGAAAAGGCCAAATTTAAGAATTATTGGGATTGAGGAAGGCTTAAAGAAACAAACCAAAGGAATGAACAATCTATTTAATGAAATAATATCAGAAAATTTCCTGAATCTGAAGAATGAAATGGAAAATCAAGTTCAAGAGGCATATAGGACTCCAAATACACAAAATTACAACAGACCCACATCAAGGCACATTATAATGAAAATACCTAACAAACAAAATAATGACAGAATTTTAAAGGCTGTGAGAGAAAAGAACCAAATTACATTCAGGGGGAAACCAATACAGATATCAGCAGATTTTTCAATCCAGACACTAAAAGCTACAAGGACCAAGAACAACATTTTCAAGCTCTGAAAGAATATGGATGCCAACCAAGAATCTTATACCTAGCAAAACTTACCTTCAAATTTGATGATGAAATAAATCCTTCCATGATAAAGAAAACCTAAAAGAATTTACAAAAAGAAAGCCAGCATTACAGAACATTCTCAGCAAAATATTCCATGAGGAAGAGATGAAAAACAAAGAAGCAAATCAGCAAAGGGAGAAATTATCCTAAGGGAATTGTAAAATAAAGAAGGAAGCAAGTCCTGTCAAAAAAATAGACAAATAAATTAAATTAAAAAAATGATCCAAATGACCAGGAATACAAATCATATCTCAATAATAACCCTGAATGTTAATGGCCTGAATTCATCGATCAAAAGACATAGATTGGCAGATTGGAATAAAAAGAAAGATCCAAAAATATGTTGCCTGCAAGAGACTCATCTCATAGAAAGAGATACCCATAGACTAAAGGTGAAAGGATGGGGAAAAACATACCATGCACATGGACTCAGCAAAAAAGCTGGAGTATCCATCCTCATTTCAGATAATGTGGACTTCAAGCCAAAGTTAGTCAGAAGGGATAAAGAAGGACATTTCATACTGCTTAAGGGAACCTTAAATCAGCAAGATATAACAATCATAATCTATGCCCCAAACAGTGGCTCATTCATGTATGTCAAACAAATCCTTCTCAATTTCAGAAACCAAATAGACCATAACACAATAATACTAGGTGATTTAAACACACCTCTCTCAACACTGCAGAGATCTTCCAAACAACAATTAAACAAAGAAACCATAGAACTCAACAACACAATCAATAATTTAGACTTAACAGACATTTATGGGAATATATCATCCAACCAAGAGCGAATACACTTTCTTCTCAGCAGCACATGGATCCTTCTCCAAAACACACCATATATTATGCCACAAAGCTAATGTTAACAAGTACAAGAATATAGAGACACTACCTTGTATTCTATCAGATCATAATGGATTGAAGTTAGAAATAATTGAAAGAGTAAAAAACAGAAATCTACTCCAACACCTGGAGATTAAACAATATGCTATTATACGATGAATGGATAACAGAAGATATTAGGAAGGAATTTAAAAAATTTTAAGAACTAAATGAGAACAAAGAAATATCATATCAAAATCTCTGGGACACTATGAAAGCAGTACTTAGAGGAAAATTTATTTCATGGAGCGCATTCAATAAAAGAAGTAAAACTCAACAAATAAATGACCTAACACTACAACTCAAAGCCTTAGAAAAAGAAGAACAGACCATCACCAAAATAGAAGAGGACAGAAAATAGTTAAACTCAGAGCTGAAATCAACCAAATTGAAACATTAGAAACAATACAAAAAATTGACAAAATAAATAGTTGGTCCTTCGAAAAATTAATGAAATTGATAAACCTTTAGCCACACTAACAGAGAAGACGAGAGAAAACCCAAATCACCAAAATTCAGAATGAAAAAGAAAATATCACAACAGACACGATCAAAATACAAAACATAATTAGAAGCTATATTGAAAATCTCCACTCCAACAAAATAGAAAATTTCGAAGACATCAACAGGTTTCTAGAGACATATGAATTGCCTAAACTGAATGAGGAGGACATACACAATTTAAATAGACCAATTTCAAGTAATGAAATAGAAGAAGTCATCAAAAGCCTACCAACAAAGAAAAGTCCTGGACCAGATGGGTTCTCAGTCGAGTTCTACAAAACTTTTAAAGAAGAACTCATTCCAATACTTCTCAAAGTATTCCATAAAATAGAAGAGGAGGGGACCCTCCCAAACTCATTCTATGAAGTCAATATTACACTGATACCTAAATCAGACAGAGACACATCAAGGAAAGAAAATTTCAGACCAATATCCTTAATGAACATCGACGCAAAAATTCTAAGCCTGTCTCTATACCCCAGAGGAGTCTGGATAGTGCAATGCAAAGCTTATACATGTAGCACTCAATAGGAAGTTGTCTAGGAGCTACAGGCCCTGAGGTATTCTGGCCTTCTGCCTGCAAAGCCCTCACTTCGGAGGCCTCTGTGAGTGGTAGGCCACATAGGCACCTGGGCTTCTCCAAGAATCTCGGGTAGTGTAGTTTACTTCTCTACCCCACAGTCTTCACCAATAAGAATCCTGGGAGATTTTGGTCTCTGAGGGTTCTGGGCAATGTAAAGTCCAGTGTTTTGCCTGTGTGCCCTTGCTGGGAGAGCCATGAGAACAGCAGGCCACATGTTTGCTTTGGTACCCTGATAAATCTAATGGAATACAGTTCTGGACCAATGCAGTCCCCACTATGGAGGCCTCTGGAAACTCTAGGCCTCAGATCTAGGTTAGTCTCAGGACTTAATGGTAGTACAGATTGACCTTAATTATGTCAACCTTCACTGTGAAGTCCTCTTGAATTTGCAGGTTGAAACTCACCTCAGCAATACACTCAAGAATTTCAGAGAGTATAACAGTACAGTTCTCAATGCAGAGGAGCTTGGGAGATGCTGGCATTAGGCATTGTGGGTAATGTAGTCTTGTGTTATGCCCATTCCACAGAGGAACCAGGTAGCTCAAATCCTATTAGAATTGTGGGTAATGCAGTTCAATGACTTGCTCACTCAACACAGAGGTTTCTGGCAGTACCAGAGGACTATGGGTAATGAAGAACAGTGTTCTTGCTCAATTATTACAGATAATCTTGGAAACTGCTGCACCTGAGGATTGCGGGTACACAAGGCTAATGGTTTATCTGATCACCCCAGAGAATACTGGGATTTGCAGCTCCCTAGAGTTCTGTATAATTTAATCTAGTGTTTTATGTGCACAGATCTGCTTGGAGAAGGGCCACAGTAACTGTAAACTCACTCTGCTTTTCCTTGTACCCAGAAGATCCAGGTAGTGTACTCTAACATTGCAGCCCTCATCACAGAAACCTCTAGAAGTTGCAGAGTACAGGCATCCACAGGGAATTTGTGCACTAAAGTTTGGTATTCCATTCTTGCAATTCTCACTCCAAAGGCTCCTGGGAACAGCAGGGACCCAAGAGTAACATGTACCAGTTTGTCATTCTGCCATCCCATTCCTCACTGCAGAAATCTCTATGAGTTTCATGTCCCCAGGGGCTGTTGGTAGTGCACTCTGTCATTTGACCCATGCTACCCTCATTGCACTGTGCTCTGGAAACTGTAGACCCTGAAGAACACTGGGAAGTGCAGTCCATAGTAAATTTTGCAGTCCTGACCTGAGAGCCTCCTAGGAGCTGCTTGCTACATTCCCAACCAGTCACCCTAGAGAACTGTGGGCAATGTGGTCCAGCATTCTGCTGTCCAACAATGACCAATATGGTCCCCAGAAACTTTTGACCATGTGCTTGCCCTGATATCCAAGGGTTCTGAGTAGTGTAGCTCAGAATTCTGCCTCCCTAGCCCTCTCCATAAAGGAATGTGGGAACTGTAGCAGTATGTATGCCCAGGTACTCCCAGGGTTTCTGAGTTCTGAGCACTGTAGTCTGACATCTATTGCCACAGCTGTCACCACAGTGGTTTCTGGGAAATGTCAGACAGCCCACCCATCTGTGTGCAGGCTTAACAAGAAAATCCCAGGATCTTTTCAAAAAATCAAGGTCACATAGTTAAAGAACTCTTTCCACAATGTTGTAGCACTGATACATCAAATTCTCATTGTTGAAAGTATGTAAACACTGAAAAAAGAGAACAATAAAAACAGGAATAAAATTTGGCGGTGATGTGGCACTAGCCTTCCCCTCAAATCCCTGGGAGGTTCCAGGGGACTCCCATGCCATTCCTGCAACATTCTGAGATTTCAGTGTCCTGGGATTCCTCCCCAGATACATACCCAATTTATAAAAAATTTATGCTATGACATCATGCTTTGAGTATGAGCAGACAAAGCCTCAGAAAAGGATGGTTTTGGAAAAGTAAGCCCAGCTAAAACATTATCTATAAAAGTAAAGAACATGGCAGAACTTCCTCCTCAGCACATAGAATAGTGAATGATAGGCTTTCCCTCATTCTTCCTCACCTTTTCCTCAAATGCACTTTGGTTATCCTGAAGCCACAGTGACATCTCATGTGTATGTGCCAAGGAGACATGGTCTCCAGGTGTTCCCAGTAGAGGAATCTATCTCCTTGTACGTGTCTCAAAGAGAAGGAGGCCCCTGTCACCAGAGTCATGGCTCTGCGGTGTCCTCAGTCATAGTTTCTTTCCCCTCTGGGCACAGGACACAAATCCCTGGCAGGCAGATGATTCAAGGGGATCAAGAAAAGTGGCCCTGAGAACCACCTGCTGGTCACTGTGGGAAAAAGAGGACACTTACTGCTCACTGTTCAGCAGTGTCCCTGCACCACTTTGTGGCAGTTCTGATGAAGCTCTGAATTTCATGGTTTTGATTTTCTAGGCATGATTCTGGTAATTTGGGAATAGGAAGGACAGTAGAGTAAAACAGACATTATTACCTGTGTACATTTATGACTGCATGACCAATGTGATCCCACAAAATGTACAATCATTAAAATGAGAAATTATATTACATTTATGTATGGTTTATCAAAATGCATAAATGCATTCTACTGTCATGTGTAAATAATTAGACCAAATTTTAAAAAGTTAAAGAAAACAGCAATAAAGCCTACTATCCCATGTTTGATGAGAAAGTACGGTTATAGCAAAAAGCAAAATATATTGTTGATAGGCCAAAGTTCATTGATTTCTTATATATCAGCAATAGTTTGTGGGAAAACTTGGAATTTAAAACTAGACTAAGAAAGAATTATAAACAACATTTATAATAACACCCCCAAAATTGAAAGTTTTAAATAACTTATAAATTACAATCATACTTTCAGAAAACTAAAGCACAATTGAAAGAAACAAAGCAAAATATAAATAAATGCAGAGACATTCCTTGTTCAGGTCTCCACATAGGATGATATTTACTCAAATTTGATTTATGGATAGGTGCATTCACACTCAAATATCCAGTGCATTCTTTCTGAACTTAGAATATGTGGTACAGACTGCAGAAGGACCAAAAGTGAACTTGCACATCTCAATCCCAATGCCTGTTAGAAAGCTGAAGCAGTGGCCATAATGTAATGTGCTGTGAACCTGGCTGGGCAGGGTGGCACATGCCTGTAGTACCAGTGACTCTGGAAAATGAGGCAGAAGAATTTTGTATTCAAAGCCAGCCACATCAAAAGTGAGGTGTTAAGCAACTCAGTAAGACTGTCTCTACATAAAATGCAAAAATAGGTTGGGGATGTGGCTCAGTGGTTGAATGCCCCTGAATTTAATCCCTGGTATGAAAAAAAAAACACAAAAACAAATACAAACAAACAAAAAATAAAATAACAACAACAAATTCCCCACAGTTTGAATGTAATGCTGCTCAAAACACAACCAACATTGTCTGGGAAATAAAACACAGGAAGAGGTTGCTGAGCCCCAGGCTGACTGCAGGAAAGGGGTGAACCCTGAGCACCTGCCAAAGAACAGGATGCCCATATCTGCTCTGGTGCTTGGTACATTCTTTTCTTTGAGGGAAAAACTGAAGATTTTAGGCCAGGTACAATAGTGAACACATATAATCCCAGCAATGTGAGAGACTGAGGCAGGAGGATGGCAAGTTCAAGGCCAGTCTCAGTGACCTTCTCTCAAATAAAAAAAATAGAAGGTTGGGCATATAGCACAGTTGAAAAGTGCCCCTGGACAGATACTGAAACCCCAGTACCAAAAGAAAAAAGAAAAGCAGTGTTGTGTTCAGAGATGCAGACTGGAGGAAATATTACTGTTTTTAGAAATTGATATGACAGGCCTTGACTGGCAAAATCTGAGGTAGTGGTTCTGTAACCAGGCACTATGCTACCTCATGGCCTGCACACAGAACCATGTGATCCAGTGGCTCTTGGGGCTTACCTATTTAGGAGGAAAGGTTCAAGAGCCTATGGTGTGGTCTGTGCCACCAGGAAGCTGTCTGCCTTTGCTGACACAACATTTGCACATAGACCCTCCTCCAGGTACACATTCTGGGGAATGCTGCTGGGGTGGGTTGGTAAACCCTGCAAGTAAAGAAAGTCCACAACCCACTGGTGGGAGCAGGAGTGTGGTCCATGTGTGGCATCACACAGACTCAACTGGGGAGGCAGACACAACATCCAGCCCACCATCCTGGGCCACTGGAGCCAGGTTCAGCATGCTTGGCCTCCACCTACATCTCTGGAAGAATCTGCCCCAGCATTGATCCCTGCAGCATCCTCAAGCTTACAGAGACCAAATTATCATGGGAACCACTGACTTCAAACTGTCCTGTCATCCCAGTCTCTCTCCACCAAGTGCCACTGAGCCAGGATCTGCTCTGCACTCCCTTCCACCATCATGAAGATGCGCAGTGCATTTTGCCATCCTCTTTTGGCAGGTGCACAGGAACCTGGCAACCAACCACTAAGCTTTCCATATTCTCCACTGACACTTGGTCTCTCTGAATTAAAAACTATCACTGCCTCACCCTGTCTCACTGTCTTTCTCTCCCTGTAAGATGTGTCTGAGAATATCTCAGAATTTGCTTCATTCTTAAAAAACTGTCATGACTTGGTCCACTCTGAGTGTATATAGTTGTAAGAGGAAAGGGCTGGAGAAGGCAGGTTTCTCTCTACCATGAACATATAAGGCAGGACAATCAGCTTTGATCTTGTGGCCTCAGATATAGAACCCAGGCCTTGGGTGGAGAATGTGCTGGCCTCACTCCTGCCACAACTGTGACAAGATTCCCTTGTGTACAACTGCCCAAGTCTTGCCTGACCACCTGGTATGTGGTTCTGCTCTTGCTTTTTCTACCTGCTCATTCATCAGAGCTTGGAGGGCACTCTGAGAGAAGCAGAGGACATCCACAGCCTGTAGTCAGGAAGCAGGGGCAGGTCCACAGCCTCAGGGCAGGTGATTGGAAACAGTACAAGAAGACACCCAGGGATTACAGGAGACTTAGTTCTTTAAACTGAAAGGTGTAACAAGAAGACAATTCAAAAATCTGAGCCACGGCCACCAGTGTAAATGTTCAGAACAGCAAGATGAGAAGGAACCCAAAAGCTCTGAGCAGGCAAAGGCGGGTTGCCTGTCAAGAACTGAAAACCTTGATTAACCACACCAACTTCTTTAAGAAGGTGACTACTTTTACTTTTCCAAAGGGAAAAGTGTCTCAAGCTCAGAATTCTGCCCCTGCCAAATAGTCAGGTGGGAGGGTGGTTTTCTGACACCTTTAAGAAATTCAACAATTCAAAAAATTACCTTCTTGGTACTTTGTTGTGAAAACCAATTTAGGATGTTCTCTAAGAAAACAAGGGAGTCAAGGAAGAAAGAACAAGATTTCCATTCAGCAAGCAGTGGAGCCACCAAACAAAGCAGGGATGGGAACTCCATCCATGGCAATGCCACCCCCCCAGCCCTGGAATCTACCCCTTGCAGTGGCAACAGGAATAGGAGGCCCCATGAAGAGAATTCTCAGATGGGGTTCTTGAAACCCTGGAAGATGTTATGGGTGTGATAAAAGCAGATATGCAAAAAAAAAAAAAAGCATATATAAGGCAGTCATGAAGGTATGCACCCATAATCCCAGTGGCTGGGAATGCAGATGCAGGAGAATCTTGAGTTCAAATTCAGGCTCAACAATTTATAAATACCTTAAGCATGTCAACAAGTCCCTGACTCTATGTAAAATATTAAAAGGTTTGGGGTTGTGGCTCAGTGGTAAAAGAGCTGCCTCTGGGTTTAATATCTGGTATAAAAAAAGTCAAATAAAACAAAATAAAATAATAAATAAAAAATGCATGTAGAAACTTCATGAAAACAAAAAGATAAAGGGAAAATATTATACATAGGTCACTAAGAAATGCAGTTGAATCAGAGTATTCTACAAGTGAGGTCACAGACTCTATTGGATTTAATAGACAACATGCACATGTAAATGATAACCATAAATAAAACCAGAAAAAAATTTCTGCCCTGGGTTGTGTGGTAAGTCTAAGGAGTGTGACCTTCTCTGTGGCATGGTCCTGGAAGGGGAGGCAGATGACTGCAGTGAGGAGCACAGTAGGGACTGATCAGAATAATCTTTGCCCACACTCTGACCCTCAAACTAAACCCGAGGAGCTATAGTTTCCTTTGCAGAACTTCAAGGTCATGCTAAGGGGACTTACCTGCAGAGCCAGGATCACCAAGGGCAACAGCTGCCATGGTGACTTCAGCAGAACTCATCACAGAGTGCAGTCCATGATGGTGGATGAGCTTCCTATTGTAGAAGCAGACCTCAGAGGATGCCAGGGAAGGTCCAATGGCCAAGCATTGAGGGCAGCCAGGGAGGGATCCAGTCCATCACTGATGGTAGCCAGAGGGCAGAGAGTAGGCCCAGGGCAGATGTAAATAAGGGTGACAGGATAGTGGTCAGTTTCTCCTGATACATCTCATCACTCTCTAGTGGTTTGGAGGACACAGCAGAGGCTGCCTCAGGCTGCAGCAGCTTCCTAGGAGCAAACTTCAGACAAGCTCAGTGTGTGTTCCACAATGAGTGGCCCTGAAGGGTGTGGCACTAATACCCACCTCACTGCCTGGACTATCCCCTGTGGCTGCAAAGGCAAGGGTTAAGTTTCAGTGTGCCAGGCATCAAGAGTACTCAGAGGAGAACCAATATTATATCCTAAAATACCTTAGCAGTTTATGTACAACTTTCTGCAAAGTATTGAAAACTGAAAACATTTAGCAAGAGTCTAAGAGCTGAGTGATTTGGGCAGAAGATGGTCATAATGCAGTGAATTACACCAGTGACCACTCACCACTTTGGTGCTGCTCTTGTGTTTCCAATAAACAGTCATTTGACCTTCCTGTAGCAGTCAGAGCAGCAGGCCCTGTCATCATCCCTATGTCTTTGGTAGGAGGTCATGGGAACACACCCGGGGACACACACCTGGATGGAGCTGGGCCTGGACATAAGCTTGTCATGGGTGGTGTCAGGGGAGATGCTAATGTCACAATGATGCACAGAAAAGGAGAGAAGTGTACACAATGCAGTGACCAAACCAATCGAGTGCTGACCTGGGCACCAGCACCACGATGAATAGCCTGTGCTGCCCATGCTCTCCTCATCCTGGTTTTGGAATCATGCCTCAGGACAGTTGAGCACAGAGAAAAGGGAGATATCTCAACAATACTTGTGAGGAGTGGGACCTCTGGCCACTGCTGACTCATGAAATAAGAAACTGACCCTCAATGGTAAATGAGTCCCAGAGACAGCTGGATCTCTAGGTGGCAGGTATATATGATTTTCTCTCCAAGACTATCATCCCAATCTCTTAAATACACATGAAGTCTGGAGTATTAGTTCAGCTGCAAGGAGTAAGCATGGCAGCAGAGAAAACTGCCACTTCCAGGTACCCTGATGTGGGTTCCTTGCTTGTGTACATTCTCCCCACCCCCTGGGGTCACACCTGTCTCTGAATAGGTGCCAGGGTCAGTGTCCAGAATACTCATATCCACTCAACACCCTGGTCTACACCTAAGGAAGGAAGGGAACTTAATAGGCATGATGGTTCCCACAGCCTGATGGTGACACTCCCTGGCAGCCAGTGGCCTTGTGTTGTTAGGGAGCCAGAAATGTCTTGGGCCAGGGTCAATGGCCTCCACAATCCTGGGGTGGTCTCTGGGAATGGTGGAGGCTCACTTTTCTCACATACTGATGAAAAGAGATCAGAGGAGAAAAGGCCTAGTGGTCCTGAAAATCAGCAGGTGAGTGCAGCTATATTGACAAACAGGAGTGGCCACTGGGCACCTGGATATTATGTCTTTTTCCCTTCATCTGACTTTGAGCTGATTCTTTCCTGTAATGATGAGCCCAGCACACCCCAAACCTACAGCTTGGCTTGATTTGCAGATCTATTCACTGTCTCTTCTCTCTGGCAACATGATGCCCCTGTCTCCAAACTGACTCCTGAACTCACAGTCACAGTTCCACCTGAGTCCTCCCAAGTCAGCCTGTTCCTGTCACAAATCAGACCCAGGGTCAAGAAGCAGGAACCCTTGTCCACTCACCTGTCCACTGAAGCCTGTAAATGCAGCCAGAGTTGTCAAGGCAGCTGCCTGAGTGTCACAGGGGCTCAGAACTCTCCTCAGCACTGGAAGTTCTGTGAGTTCTGGCATGGCCTGCCAGGCTGACAGCACATGCTCAAAAGTATCTTTTGGTGCCATTGATAATAGGCAAAACAGTTGTACACCTGCTCAGTAGTCAAACTTGTCTCTGAAGGCAAATTCTCCTGCCGAACAATACTTCTAGCTCTGGTATACAGGGATACACAGAGCTGGCTGGGGCAACTCACATCTACCAAGTAAGTGGTGTGAGGCCTGCTAAGCTTTCCAAGGACAGCAGAGCAATAGGCCATGCAGTGCTTCACTGGAAAGAAGGTTGTGTGTGGTGAGCATGTGCTGGGGAGGCAGAGCAGGTCCCTGTGGACAGGACACATGGGCCCCCCTTCCTGTGCTGACCTCACCCCCAGCCAGATGTGAAACTTGCCTCCCAAGCTGATCCCAACCCCACCCAGCTGAACTCCAGAGAACCCAAAGTCTAGGGGTGGAACATCCTGCACCCCTGGAAAGGCAGGGCCTGCAGATGCTCCTGTCCAGAACCACTTCTTTGCCTGGAATTACCATAGGCCTAGTTTTCTAAGGCTCATCTCAGCTCTGGGAATGCTGCAGATTAGCCAGGGTGAGAAGTGGGCACACCCCATGTGAGAAAATAACCCTGGATCAAAGATTTCAAGCACCAGTAACAGGGGGACAGATCATTGGAGGGCACTGGGGGACAGGGGAAGGCACCCAGGAGAGAGGGAAGGATGGACAAAGGTGAGGGAGTCACCTGGTGGAATGGGGGCACCTGAGGAGAGGGGCAGCCACCTGGGGGAGAGGGAGTACAGGAAGGAGTTGAGGGAGACCCTTGGAATGGGAGAAGCCACAGTGGGAAGAGTCACTTTTGCTAGGAGGAGCACCTGTGGAGTGGGAGAAGCAACCTGAATGGAGGTGGGGAGAGCCTGTGCTGGTAGAGGTAGCTGCTTGGGGCTGGGGAGAGTTGACAAGGGGGAGATGGGGAGCTTTCCAGTGCTCAACGTACCTACCTGAGGTGTGAGAGAAGAACCCTGTGGTACTTGGGGAAATTTTGAAGTTTACAGGGGAGTCACCTGTGGTGACCTGTTATCCTTACCTGCTGAACCTTGCTGGGTTTGGTGGTCATGGCTAATGCAAAGTCCTCCAGCCTCTGGCACACCTCTCTGGGATAGTGCCAGCTCTTGAGTCCTTTGGGGCAGATGGAGTATGGTGGTTGGTTCCTCATTGAAGACAGTGAGGATGGTGGTTTCAGACCAGTATCCTCCACATATTTCCTGATCAGGACCAGCTCTCTGAGGATGATGGCATTGTCAACGTGAAACCCCATCCACAAACCTCCTTCTAGGGGACATCTCCCCTGTCCACAGCCTTTCCCACAGGAATGCACTTTCCATGCCACATAAGAACAGAGCACTGCAAGGAGTCTTGTTGAGAAGTCCCTCTGGGTCATGCACCCTTCTGGCCCACCACTCTTCCCAAAAAAATGGATTCCTCCTCAAGCCCAGATCTGTGGGACACAGTGATTCCCAACATGCTGCCTGAGAGTCACTTCTTTTTCACCCAATTGCAACCTGTCTTGTCTTCCCATTCCCTCCCAGTACTTCCCTCCATGACTTTACTTCTGTTCAGTCCTTGCCACACTTCCATTTCTATCACCCTGAGAGGCTCCCTGAGGCCTAGATATGAGGCACACTTGCCATCCATGTCCACTGTCACTGGCCACAGGCTCTATTATCCACCCAGGCTCAGGTGTCAGATGGGAGGAGATGGTTATGAAGATGACCTCAGCCACCTAGTCCTGAGGAGGCAGGGGGGATGCAGCTTGGGCCCGGCTCACAGTCAGCAAGAAACACTGATGCCATACTGCTTATGGTGTTGTGGCTGCAAATTCTTGCTCCCCCTCCAGTCA